>NC_133212.1:17233289-17453289 GCF_958299795.1 Porites lutea
CAAGGTGGATAACACCCTCCTCGATCTGCAGAATTCTTCCCGTCCTACTCAGCCTCACTCAATAACTGCTAATTATTATTTAACTGCACTCAGTAGATTACAAATAACGCCCAAAACGAGTACAAATATCTCACGGTATTTATACTCCAAAAGGACCAGTTTGACCGGTTTTTCACAAACAATAACAATAATATATTTAACCACGTTATCGTTTAAGAGCACAAGTGCTCTTTCAAAATACGAACGTGCATTAAATCTATAGTTGAATGTCTTTGCAAGGTCAGGAGTAAGAAGGTTCCACACAATAGATGCTCTGTGTGCCATTGAATTTTTCATGAAATATGTGTTAAAGAGTGGCACTATAACCTTATTCTTAGTTCGTAAGAAATGCATTGGAGAAGTCTCCTGGTTAATATATGCCCCATGGAGGGAAGAGTGCAATCATAAAGATCTTATATGCCAATGTTGCCAACTTAACTTTGTATATAAAGTGTAAAGAATCCCATTTGGCTGTCTTAAGTACTTCTACAGTAGGCATATCTCGCGTATGGCGGTTTATTAGCTTAGCAGCTCTATTAGTGTAGTGATTCCAGGGCAAGGAACCCATCCTTGTTGGTAAAACATCGCCAGTATAGGCAACGCGTGGGATACATATAGGGTAAGATTATTTAAAATATAAGTCTGGGAGTATATTACGTGGTAAGAACTACCCTTTAGTAAGTTTAATTTGTGAACAAAACTTTTCTTCACTTCAAAAATATGTTGAGACCATGTAAGTTTGTTATCGATAGTTACGCCTTACAATCGAGCGTGGGTCACCCATTTTATCTTGTTGTTGCACAGTGTGAGAGCATTGAGCGGGCCAGTAAAACTACCTCGTAGTAACATCATCGCTTAACACTTTTTAGGGTGAGGTACCAGGTGGTTCTTTGAACTCCAATCTTCTAATTCCTTTAGTACATTATTGAGCATGTTGGAGACGGAGTCCACTGACTCACTTATACAATAGATGGTCGTGTGGTCAGCGTACATGTAGAGAGATGCGCGCAGAACTAACAGCCTCAGGTAGATCGCCGGTGTACAGGGCGAAAAGTGTTGGTCCCAACAGGGAGCCTTGAGGGACGCCAGAGGTTACGTAAGCTTGGTCTGAAAGTTCTCCATTTACAACGGTGTATTGATTTCTTTCACTCAAATAGTCTCTTACCCAGTCGAGTAGGTTCCCCTTGATCCCGTAATTATGCTCAAGTTTATGGATTAAAATTTTGTCAGAAATGCTATCAAACGCTTTTTGGAAGTCAATAAATAATACGCCAACGACAAGTTAAGGTTGGAGTCTAGGGCGCGTCTCCAGATCTCTGTTAGGTGTGCTAATAGTAAGTCAGTAGGTTGGCCCTTACCGTAGGCCCACTGATATTCAGTTACCAGCTGGTTGCATGCGAGTGAAGACGTGATCTACAATAGATCTAGAGTCGGTGACACAAGACTCTAGGATTTTGCTTGGCGTAGCCTCCTACGCAGCTCTTTTCCTTCGCGTTGCGTGAAAATCGAAACAAAAACGGCTGCTTATGAGACTACGGAGAAAGCTTAATGTCTATGAGTTTGTAACGACAACATTCTCGACCTGAATGAATGGCAATTTACATGAACCAACCTGTAAGTGTACGCAAACTTGTAAGACGTCTGACCAACCGCATTGTTTCATTGCATGCAAGTCATTTTGTGTTTGATTCGTGAGCAGGAGTCAACAAGTTTGGAACCAACAAACTTTACCATCCAAGGGCTATCAAGGGAGGGAAGTCTGGGGTGGGTACTTCATCATCATGCATTACCTCTTCCTTTCTAGTCTCCTACGCAGCCGTTTTTGTGTTGATCTTCACGCAACTCGACGACACAAAAAAAGCTGCGGAAGTGAATACTTCCTCCCTACTTTACCTCTCCTCGTGGCCCCTTCAAATAGTTTCTCACTTCCAGACTAAACCGAACCCATGTATGGAATTCAGAAAAAAAATCATGAAGTGTATAATATGAGGTGCCTTTAATCCTGATAATATAAATAGACAGCGTTTCGTCCATTAAAGGTTTCTAATTGGTTTAGACCTCTGTTGTGAAGGTGAGATTAGTTATAAGAGGGCTGTTCTTATTTCGATTTTGTGAGGAGCGATGAGTTCTTAATTTAAACGTAAATATTAATCTTATCAAAACTTGCAAAGCTCAGTGACAGACTTTGCCCATTTTGGTCTGCCGGAATCGGGTTTGGTTTTCGAGGGAACTAGGGGAGTGTATGAACGTGTTTACCGTTTCAATTCCAAATGAGTAAGAAAGAAAGAAAAATATGGGAATTCGAAATGGATTTTAAGAAAACTTTTTTGTTGTTGCTCTAATCTAATGATGACATAAGGTTTTAGAGGCCAGGTCTGAAAACGAGTGTGGAAAATGACTTTTTTTGATCTGAGGTAGGGTCAGGATTTGGAGAACCGGGCGGCACACCCCTACCAAAAATTCCTAGGAGTATCCCCCCGGGCTTTCAGGTTGCATTGTCACGCAATCATCTTTTCAGAGAAGAGAAATTGCGAAAAGTTCTTCCATAAATAAGAACTATATTTCTAATTGCAACAAATACTTTTTTATGTACCTCTGTGCCTTATTAAGTTTGTACCTACGGGCTTTTTAGTTACTGTACCTTCAACGCCTCGATCTGGAACGAGGCAAATGGTCCCTTCTCTACCCCAGCAATATACTATTTGTAGTGTTTTCAAAATGGCTGACGTACTGATGGATGAATGTTACGTACGTACGTATACACTGCTGCAAGATGTGCCGCTAATTTCAGGCCTTGGTTTTGCTCCCTCTGGTTATTTTAGCAAAGGAAACGACATTTGCTCTCCGCTGGTAACAACGCGAGAGTGTTTGTAAGATTAATGGTTCCGCGAAGGATCCATGTGGCTTTCACTTTTCTCGGAAAGATGGTCTCATTAACACTTCAGTCCCTCCGAACCGGAGGGGAGACAGTAAAAAACTGCAGGAGGTATTTCGAGCTTGGTTTGGGCGGTGACATGTTTTATTTTGGTAAGAGGAAAAAGATCTGTAGGTTTCCGTGAGGAATTAAGAGTGACATAAAGACTGTTGTCAAGAATAATCGAGAATAGCGTGTACCATTTATCAGAATATCACCCACCTCTCCCTACAGAAACTGAGAACTTCCTGCTAGATTAAAGATTCATCAACTTAAAAATATTTTAATTCAGCTTGTCTCTAAAAATGGATGTTAGAGAGGTTGAAGAATTAACTAGTTTCTTGAAGGAATCAGGTGTTTGCACTGATAAATTTTGTTTAATTTCTTTAACAAGGGATTTTCAGGACATTTTAACCTCTGTAAAGGTGCCATCGGGATGGAAAGATAGAGGCTACACACTTGAGCCACGTCATACAACATACAAATTCCGCCATAAATTGGTCAGAAATTTCCTTGAGAAAAAGAAATCTGTGGGCTTTGAGCTAAAAAGCCGCGACTCATCCAAACAGTTTGTTTGTGACCTCAAAGGCTATTTAAATTCAGAATGTGGAAAAACTTTTCCTGATTTTGACCTTGATCTTCGAAGCAAGCTCAATATTGATTTGTTTGAGCAAAACATTAAACTTCAAGGTGTCGTAGTTTGGAAATCTGATGAAAGGGCAGCAGCTTTTGTTTTGGTTAAAAAGGAGGAATGCAGAATACAGAGAGGCACTGGCCATTTCTTGCCATGTGATGAACTCTTTGTTAAGATTGATGATAACAGTGTGGTGGAAGGATTTCATGTTAAGGTGGCCATTGGAGACATTGTTGAAGTGGCAAAGTGTAGAAGGAAGAAAGAAACTGCACTGGAATTAGACATAATTAAGTAGGTTAACGAAAAGGTTTTATATGTAGCCCACTTTTGATAGTATGAAAATTCAGGTTAATTATAGCTATCTAACACTTTAAAATCTGTCTAGTAAAGCCTTTGCAGTGTCATGAGAAAAAAAGCCATTTTTAGCAGTAAAAAATATCTTATAATTACATAATTATTTTCAATCTATTTCGTTTCCATGGTTGCTTCTAGATAACATGAAATCAAATACAGTGAAGTGTGTAAAATGTTAGCAGAGGAAATGCTTTACAAGGCACAATTGATAAACTAATATCTTTTTCTTCAAAGACATGAGATACGGGAAGATTTTGAAAACCTCAGTTTATTCTGTTAGTTTTTTAGAGATAATAATTATGCAATAACCTGATGGGTAATTCTCAGCTAGCCCAAAGAAGAGAGGGGAGTTTGAGCCAGTAACCTTAGGACCATAAGAAGTAGGCCGTAATGACAATATACAATTAATGTAGGGATATATTCTAGTGGCTCCTCTTGCAGAATACGACCAATCAAACACAATTCCGTAATGCATTGAAATTTTACAATGTTACATCTTTTAACTTGTTAATTCTTTTTGTTTACAGGCACTTTTATCTTAGCTGGGCAGAAATTGAGTCATTTCTAAAGCATTTATCAAACTGTGCTCAAAATAGTGGCTCATCTGCAACTGTGACTGAAATTAGAAGGTGTGTATATGTGTTACAGGTCAAAATTAAATTTAGGTTAAATTTTTTTGATCGAGATTGATTCTCAATTTCCTTTGTCTCCTAGCCCCTATTATTCATAAATTATTCTTTATAGTATGGGGTGCCCAATGTGGGTGTTGGAGGGGCAAAGAGTCATGTGTTTGGGTTCCCATTGAAGACTCATATATCTTTATTCAGATTTACATAGTTAAAGAAATTGACTTATTTTGCGTCATTCTTTTCTTCACCTGAACTTAGTAACAACCATCTTTCTTCATTTTAGAAAAACACAAGGTGTCTAATTGACTTCACAATTTTTTGCACTTTAGCAGTATGCAGGACACATGAAATTGAAAATTGTCACATATGAACTGTGTAAATGGCCAAGCTGTCCATGGGGTTCCCCATTATATTTTGGACTTAGCCTATAAGTATTCAGTGGCTGGAGTGCCTTACTGGTACACAAATTTAAGACTCTGAGGCATTCATAGAGAAATTAGAAAAATACAGGGTTGTGAGGCTCACAAGATCTGACAATAATTTTGCAAGGCATTTTTTTTAAAAGGACATTCCAGAGTGGAGACAAAAAGAAGTTTTTAGCTTTTGCTTCAAGGCATGATGTAGCAGTACTAATTAAAACTATACTATTCCAAAAACATTTCACTTGCATGATAAACAATTTTATGCAAATATAATCAATTATATCCCCCGCAACTGAATTTGGTAACTAGAAAGTGGAATCTGCTAACCCAGCCACAAAATCTACTGTCCCTAGGTGATCAGACACAACTTTTCATGAATGTGTGCTCTCATTCACAACCTCAGCACATGTAGAAACTGTATGACTTTTTTTTTTATGGATGGCAGGTTTTCCGCAGTTTGGGAGTACATCCTTGATCTTTCCAAGGAATATTACACAAATGAGATGATTCTTCAGATTTTAGACATCATTGACAAGGTTTGCTCATGTGTTTCAATGTCACAAACGATCAGTGGAATTATCCGAGAATTTCAGCAAAGTGCACTCTTTAAAACTGCTCTTCCAGATTTTGTACATAAAGTGGTTGGGGAGCCAAAGAATGTCAGGTACATATTATAATGAAACATTGCATAACAGAAGATTTGAACGAGCTTCTATGCAGTGATTAACAAGTACACGTACAGCATTGTACATGTAAAATTAGAAGCTACCATCTAGCTGACACAGTGCATGTATACGAAGTGTTTTTTTTTTGCTCAAACTACCTCGGCTTTTAAAACATAATAAGTTATTTACTTTAATCGAGGGTGACTCTTTTAAATGAGAATCTTTTATCTCCCCATTTAAGTACAGTTGTAAATTACTTTCATGTGGCTGCAGTAGATTGACACTAACCTTTAGTATTAATCAGTATTAGAACATGTTTTTGCATCATTATTTTAAGCAGCTTGCTTCAGAGGATTCTGGAATATGTCATCATTGCTGTTCCTTCATCTGGTTTGCAAGTAATGCAAATGGCAACTGCCCTCTCTCATAACCTACTAAAGAGTTCCAGTGACATTGAAGAAAAAGACAAGAATGGACATTCAGCCATAGACTTCCTTTCCAAGCTCTCGTCAGTCCTTGCGTCAGAAGTACCTGGAGCTCGAAGAGATGTTGAGTCATTGCCTTGGAAGAAACTTCCACTGATACCTGTTACAGAGGAGATTCACAAACCGAGTATGTTAAAGAGTGTTTCATACAATGTAATGCCATGTCGAATGTTGGTATAGGCCATTCAACTTATTGCTGAACGTTCCTGATCAATGCTAGACAAGTAAAGAAATGAGCTCTATTTCGTTCAATTTGTTAAGCAATGTAGTAAATCTTTTAAAAATGATGAATCTGTTGTCTACGCATTCAACAAGCTAAAATAACACGCATCGTTTTTTCAAAAACAAGTGCAGAACCATGTTGAAGCATCTGTCTTTGACAGGCTTGAGATTTGGACAAAAGGGGTAACTTTCTTAGGAACTGGTGTTGCGGCGGAAGGAGAGTGAAAATCCTAAGTCAAAAATTTTTTACCTACAATGGTTGATTCTTAATTTTCTTTGTCTCGTAGGGCTAAGGCACAGAGGAAATTGAGAATCAACTTAGGTTAAACCAAATTAAAGTGAAATCAAATTTTACTGGTAAAATATACGCTTTTAGTCTTTATTCTGATCTGTCAGTTAACACATGGGAGGGGCCTCTCTGTACATGTACTAGTTATTCCAGACTTTCTAACGCGTATTACATTAAACGAGAGTACATTTCATCAGGATTGGTTCCATTTCATACTTTTTACATTGTGTATAATAACTGGTCGTAGCGATATCATTCCTTTATACAACCAGCTAATCTTTCGTTTAAACTTGGGTGTAGAACTGTGAAGAGCACCCGGGGAACCAACAGTAATGAGCAGTGGCAAATAAAATCCATTCTACCGTGCTGTACATGCTGCTCCTTGATAGAGGACACATATGCATCATCTCGTGTTTGAATTAAATTGCAGGAGAAAAGACAGATGACTTGCCAGTGGTTAGAAAAGATACCAAGTACAAATCAGAAGAGGAATACTTAAACACGTACTTTAGACTTCTTAGAGAGGAATGTTTTTACAAATTGAGGAAAGGAATCAATGACTTTGTGAAGAGTGGACAGAAATGTGATTCAAAGGAAATGACAGTGTACAGGTAACTCGAAAAATTACATGTATCGAAAAATTACATGTATCTGCTTGATTTTCAGGTACTCTTTGGGCCTATCCTTTTTCCAAAAGGCCTTCCATAAAGGTGAAGTACCTCTGTTGTAGTTCATTCATCAATCTCTTTGTTTAGCGATAGCAGCCTCTGTTCGTCTTCAAACTATGGTTCGGCAGGATCAGGGGAAAGATATCTTCTAAGGAATAGCCACTTCGTAATGTCCATCGCGAAGCCTGACTGACTGCCCGTTGATGCTCATGATGCTGATGGCCTTCCGCAGCCTTCGTGCCCTCCTGAGACGTTTTCTCTACAAGTGATTGAGAATAGAACTTGAATTCTATCGCCATATCTCACAGGGCGTCTCAAACTGCACGTTCAAATCAGTGGACGGGTGGATACGGTTCACAATCTTTTCAATCTTCCTTTATTTCACACTATGTAAGCGATTTACACAAAGGTACGTAGGTAGGAGAACCAAGTAGCTGATAAATAATCATTAAGCTAAAAGACATTAAGTTCATTTGTGTACAGTGTCCAAAGTAGCAAGAGCTTTCCTGTTGGACACCGTCATGTTCAGATAATCGGCAGCAGCAAAGAGAGGAAATAAAATCTCAAATAATATCAGTGATAGAACCAATTCGCCATGTTGCCGCCATTCACCGATATGCAAATTTAGTACGGCTCTATTAAGCACGGCTTATTCTGCCAAGCGGTCCTTTAATTGCCCATTGAAACAAAGTTTTGACAACATGCAGACATCCGCCTTTACTTTCTCTTATCCCCTTAGGCCTGTAATACTTCAGGTGCATCAAATCCTTTCAGGAATTCAATTTAAGCGTCGGTGCGAGGCATGTGGATACCCTTTGGGTATGGCCATCTATCCACGTTGTTTTTGCGCGGGATGAGATGTACTGTAACAGGACGCTCTGGCCTTGAAAACAAGCTCGGTACGGCGTTATTTCCGTACAGTTCGCTGATTTCCAAGCACTCCACTAGACTTTGGTATTTGACCTTCTCGCCACCCAAAGTTGTCAGCGACAAGGTCGCCTTCATTCCGGTTACAGCAAGACGTTTTATCAGCTACAACCTGGATCAAGCAATGCTCAAGACTCGACTATCGTTCTCTTTCCTTTCGCTCTGACTTTGATGGGAACTTCTCCCAGACCTTCGAATGAACTTCTGGTCCCTATAGAGCTACATAGTTTTTCTGTAACTCCAACAAAGCGATCATTTGCTTGGACGTTTGGCGCTTCGGACCCAGTACCGCTTGGAAAAGGGTCGAGTTGCGGCTCACTTCTCTCACACTGCTGTCTTTTCGGATGGAAGAGGATAGATTGTTTGCGGTGCTTCAGCTCGCAACTGGGAAGTTGGCAAGACTTCTCTCTTGGACAAGCTTTGACCATGTGTCCTGACTGAAGGCAGTTGTCACATAAACCCTTTTGAGTTTTCACGCGGAAACTTGTGCCTTTATTCGTAGGACTTTCCTCTAAACAGATTTCAACAAGTCAGCCAGTGATAGTGATCACCTTCTCATATTGGACATTCGAGGCTCGACTTGATTGGAACCGCACCCTCACTACTGTTTGGACGTTCTGTCTTGTCATCGACTGAACTTCTTTTTTCGGTGTAGTTTTTTTACAAGTTTTTAAGAAAACAAAATTTGATTTCTTTTCATTTTATACCAGTATCCTTCGGAGCCGTTTTTGTGTCGTCACGCAAAGTTGCCCCGAGCGCTTCGTGACGACACAAAAAAACGGCCGCTAGGAGACTAAGGGCGTGTTCGATTAACCGTATTCCGGAATAAGAATAAATGGAATGAAGTCAAGAAATCTGGCGTTCATTACATTACAATATGTAGAAATCTGCGTTTGAGTGTTGCAAAAATTACAGCGCAACAAAACTTTGCGTATTCTTGTTCCGGAATACGATCAATCGAACGCACCCTAAACATTTAGGTTTAAGTGTTTGTTTGCATGTAATTAAAAGGAGTAAGCCATTTTTTTACCTTATTGATTCTCTATCAACGTTTGATTCCATCTTTTGTATGTCTTGCACAGAAAGAGATTTGTATCGTCGACAAAGAGAATAGTGAATGAGATTATTGGTAAAATAGGCCATTTGCACGATGGCATATTTTACAACAACGACCAGCAATCCCAGCCAAAGAAAGCAAAACCCGGAAGGATTGTGGTCGAAGGAGTAAAACAACGTCATCATGCAAATGACCTATTAGCGAGGTCATTTTGAAAAGTAAATTCAAAAAGTAAAGGCCCAAAAACTGATCTCTGTGGTGCCCCACATGTAACGGGCATGGATGTAGATATAAATTGATTATTTTCAACGATTTGTTTTCTATTTGTGAAATAATCCTTTAACCATCTATGATAATTGGCATAGAAATACGATTTCTGCGGAAGAGTGGAATGATTGACTACGTATATACCATCAGTGTACTCATTACTTTCGGCAGCTTTTGTTAAGAGATTCATTGGATCATCCCTGTTATATATTTCACCTGCAGGGTTTTTCTACGTGGTTGTTCAACTTGTCACGAGGAATCTCCAACTGTTATGTCAATTTCAATGGAGTATGAGTTACCAGAGTCACAAGACGCGAGTGAAAAAGAGTGAGTAGTGCTTTGATTTTGCTTGTCATATAACGTTTCATTCATTCTCAAACAGTCTTATCTGTCTATATGCCATCCAATCCCATGTCAATATCGGATAAACAATAGCCTCCTATGTGCAGACCCTTCTCCTTAGCCTAACGAGATTTACTCGTCTTTGATGTGGAATTCAGAACTTGAGTTGTCTACATAATCTACACATGCCTTATACCCGCCACTTTCTCTTACTAATACAGTAGGCATCTTTCAGCCATATATCTGAGACATATACCATGCACTTTTTTTTTCTTCTTTCCCATTCGGTTCAATCAGATCTTCATGATAAAGGAATATGGCTATCACATCTGAGTCCTATTCTAGTTAACCTATCAGTATGTAGCAGTAGCTTCATCCAGTTTTAGGTAATTTGAACCCTCTCATTCAGTATAGTGCTCCATTTCATCACTAGCATACCATTTTATCCAATCCTTCATTTTAGTGAATAGCGTCATTTTAATTCAAGGCGTTCATAAGTTTTCATTTCCATCTATCCAGGCATGCACAGTGGCTATTGTATGGCAGTTTATTGTGTATATCATTGGATGGCACTTTTCAAGAACCTGTTTGGGCAGTGGTCGAGGGCCACATCGCTAGCGAAAGGTTTGCTATGTACACCTAGGGTTATTTTCCACAAAATGAGTTCCATAAACCGGTTACGCCTTCCGCCTCCCTCTATTCTGACCATTTTTACCCTGGGACGTGCAAGAGGGGAAGGGGGTTGGGGGGAGGGAGTCTGAATTTTTTCCTAGCTGGTGAAACATCAGCACCTGACGTTTTCAGAAGCTTTTCCTTTTAATCGTTCATCCCTTGCACGTATTTTGAGGCAAGTTTTGTGATGGTTAGTTACTATGGTTACGAGATATGACGTAATAAGTAGCAGGTAGTCAAGTCATTTTTCAGTGAAAATGCATGTTTTTTCAACTTCCTTCGACAATAAAAATAAAAATGTGGCTAAAATGATGCAGAGCGCTTATTTATGTGTTATTTTACATGCCAAGGGCAAAAAAAATTACCATTTGTCGCGGTTTTAACGTGATTTCTAATTCTTGAAAAAATCCAAGATGGCCACCATGTTTGGTGACGTCACAGACCTCCATCAGCGCCACCACCCATAAAATATACCTCGTCTTGTTGATCAAAGGCTTTCCATTGAAGGCAAAATAGTTTCGAAATACTGCAACATATCCAAAACTCCGGGGAGGGGTTCCCCCCCTACCACGGTTGGGGTATGAATATGCGTGTACGTCCGAGGGTTAATGAAATCTCTTCAACGGGACTTTGCTGTGGTAAAGATTACTGATCATGCAGTATGCGGTGGTTTTAACTTTTGGGTCTGAAAATGAAACCCTTGGGTGTGACCATTAAAATGAAAGCCACTGAGCAGTTCTATCTTTCCTGTGGTACTGTTTATTGTGGTGTACAATGTGGGCGTAAACGTGAATGAAATCCTTAAGTCTAGCCACTCAAATATTATAGCTGCTGGTTATTGCAAGTAGTCTTTATTATCCTGTACAAGATAGTCCTAACTTTTAAAACTTTGGATAATGAAATCCTAATGTGGAGCATTTTAAATTCAAGCGAACGAACATCCTTTGGTACTGTTTATTACTCAGTACAAAGTGGTTTTAATTTTTTAGTTTGTGGCCAAAACCCTGACAGTATTACCATTCAACTGAAACTCCTCACAGCAGTATGCCCCCACTTTTGCACGGTACCAATTATTTTTCCTGTTTTACATTTTGAGTGTTTTTCAAGAGGGAATTTGGAATCATGCCTTTTATACCCTTCCACCCTTCTAGTAATTCTTTAAAGGTTTCCCTTCCTCATACTTACAGGAACCCCTTTTGGATAGTGTGCAAATACATCTGTATTAAAATTAATAACTAATTTATGATTTTTCAGGATTGTCAAGATAACCCTCTGTGAAAAGGCCAATGTCATGTTGGAGCCACAGTTCATTGCAAAGATGCAAGAGATCACTAACAAAAGTAAGTCAGTTTAACATGTTGTGACGTTGTTAAAGATCGAAAATTGAATGAACTCAGAATTGTGATGAGGCTTTTTCTTGTGCTTATAAATTGTTTTCAGCAATGTTCACAGGAACGCTTTTACTCTCATTGGCTGTGCTTAAGAGCATTTTTAGAGTGGAGACTTACCAACTCAGTGAAAATAATCATAAACGAACGTGAGAAGTGGTGGTGGTGGTGGTTATTATCGCTGTTTTGCTGGCAGCTACGGTAGTTGAAAAGAACAAAAGCTTTCCCCTACGATGAGAACTAAATTCTTTCTTTATTCAAATTTTGCCAAACGTTTTTATCATTTTATTTTTGCATCAACATGGCCGCCTTATCACGTGGTCGTAAATCAAGAATACCGGTAAACTCACAGAAAAGTGATGCACACTGTTTTCCCTTATGTTACCTTAAAGGATCAATAAACCGGAATTTCTATTAGTTTACCATCGTAATGAATATTATAAACCCAGTCGGGGGCGTAGCCAGTTTTTGAGTGGTTGTAGGCTTGGCTTACATTCATTTCCACATATCCTGAAAATTATACGCATGACTAGTACACACTACTGACCTCACCAACACTTTGAGCTCACCCCCAACAACGCATAATTTATTGCAAGCGGTATAGTGATCAAACCAAAAATTTGTAGGCCTGGACCTATAGGTATATGGGCTGACTACGCCCTTGCCAGTCTGAACTTTGTCAGAACCCGAGGAAATATGTAAACCACTCTCCTTAGGGGCTTTTATTAAGTTCTCTCAACATCCCACACAGCTTTGGGTTACTCAAGTAAAATGCTGCAAATTACAAACGCCGCATTCTGATTAAACTTGGGTTCCCTGCATTAGTGTGCAGTCGACCTTTGCGCCGGCCATGATGTTTTCATCTTACAGGTGAGACGTAGGGTTTCGGCTATTAACACCGTCCATTTGATCGCTAACTCTAGATAACAGAGCATTCATGGCTGAAAGTCAAACATTCTATCTGTCCTATGCTCCCGCCATGGAAATTCTCCAGCACAGAGGTATTACCTTTTAGTATAGTGGTGGTTTATTATTATTTTTACCATTAATTTGCCTAATTTTAATAATCCACTCGTCGCACGTGGTTCTGAGCAAAAGAAAGGAGACCGCTCGTGGTCTATATATTATCATTTTTTTTCTTATTGGTATAGGTTTTATATTATGATATCATTCATAGACAGCAAAAAAGAAAAAAAAGGAGCATTCCTTTATAATTAATGAATACCCCAAGATGGCTCTTGAATAGCTTCAATTTTAAGTAACGTCGTCCCTTAGTCAGTTAAGCTGTTAATCAAGCCATCAATTCATCATTCTATTGCAATCAATTTTAAGTCCGTATTAGTTTCTTTCGCGCTTGTCCTTAGTACATGCTTATAATATAGCCATCAACTACTAGTACGAGTCAAGAACGAGAAGATGTGGTGCTGCTACTCGATGTCGTTATCGATTCTAAAACTTTCTATTTTCGGCAAGTCTACCACAAGGGAACATTGCATTAGTGATTTTCAAACAATGTCGTCCTACGTTGTTTGTAGATCATGTTCCATTCAAGGAGTACTTGGTTTATCCAGATCCAAAGCACATGGAACCCCCAGAGTACATGCAAAAAATTAAACACCCTCCAGACTGGGGAATTATTTTTGAAAAAGAACTACCCTCTGAATGTAGTCATGAAGATGAGTCTCCTGCAGATTACTCACTTGAGAAGGACTTCGATAGAATACGCCTGAATAGTTCTTACAAGTGCAAACTTGATGAAACACAGTTGGCTGCAGTTGAACTGGCCTTAAAGAATAGGCTGGTGTTAATCCAGGTAACTATGAAAAGTGTATACCTGGTTTAAATTGTATTACTTTCAAGTAGCCCACACATCACGAGATTTTCAAGGCATTACTTTGGATGGTAAGGAGTAGAGACTACATTTTTAAAATAAATTTAACAATTCAGTCAAATAACTAAGGGAATGGCAAGTATGTAGTAGAATATTCACACAAAAGTGTTTTGGGTCAGGCCTTAGGATGAGACGAAGTCTGGCCCAGTTAAGCTCGTTTAATAATTTTGGTTCGTCCAAAACGTTCTATTCGTCTGCTTGAGACGGATAGAACGTCTGAAGATCGTCTCCGGGACAAACGTAGATCTTCACATGCGACGAACTAAACTGATAAATTAAAACTTTGCATGATAATGTATATTAAGCTTCGTTCGGCTAAAAATGCTTTATGGTATGATTCAGTTGATTGGTTCGACGCGTGCTAAGTTCGACGTCTTAACAGACGATCTTAACTTAATTTAGGTCGACCCAAATTAGAGTTTGGTTCGTCTTATGAAAGGTTCGACGTTTGGCCCAGGCCTCATAAAATTCTCTCTTGGTCATAGACATTTGCGCATTCATTTGAGGTGGAGGGAGTTTGTGATAACAGAGCTCAAGAGAGAAGGAGCTCATTCTCTCTTACCTAGCTCTTCGATACATGGGGATAGCTATAGCCCGTTAACTAAATTGTTCTAATCACCTTCATGAACTGGCTTATTGACATTTTAAATTTTACAGGGACCACCAGGGACTGGCAAGTCTTTTGTGGGCGTGGCCCTAGTGCGCCTTCTTTTGTCTATGAAAGTACCTGAGTTATATGGACCAATCTTGGTAAGACAATGGGCAATTAAGTAATGATAGAGATTGCAAAATCAATCTACTAACCTAAAAATGCCATTTATACATTTCGCTCTTACAAAATGAACCTTAAAAGGTGATCAACACGATTCAAGTTAGCCGAGTGTGTTACGCTTTTGGAAACCCAGTTATCACAGACTACGAGCAGTCTCTCTGTCTTCTAAGTCTGTCGGGCGAAACGTACGAGAGAAGAAAACAGCCACACCTGTGAGGCTGAAGGAGGGAGAGGCGCGAAAAAAGAGAGACTACTCCAAGTGATTTTTCGGTGCAAAATTTAAATGTAAGTAACCGTACCCAACAGAACTCCATCTTTTCCCTATACCCCGTCATTTAAGCCGCAGGAGATGTTTTCGAAGCGCATCTAAACCTCGATTGTTGCTTTGCATTTCCTTTGCCAAAGGATAAACTTGAAAAATGGCCTACTTTAGTGTAAGATGGTTGTGGGTCTACGCAGCCGCGAGCCTATTGCTCATTGTGTATAAACACCGCGTATAGAGAAACAATAGGTAGAAAGAAATACGAACAACAATGGTTCATACGAGAAAACACCAAAGTCATATAATGATGAAGAAAGGTTACTTCAGCGAGTGGCAATGTGGAATTAGCAGCGTGCATAACAGTCACGTGTTTCCTATGACAGCGGTGCATGAAAACATGACCGTGTTGTCAGAGGAATCGGTTCCTCTTTCGAGACGTGCATGTGCAGATGCTTTCACTGCTTTCACACGTGCCTCACGCGGTAACGGAATAAGTGGTGCGTAGGCTACGGGGTCCAGATAAGATTATGTTGTAACTTTGAAGAAAAAGAAAAAATTGAGTGTTTTTTTTTTCTTACGTTTGACCGATCTTAAGCAATATATAATAAAAACTGTAGTTATAATATTAGCATGCTGGAACATGGAAAGTTATTGTATACTTCATTGTGTGCTCTCTATAGGTAGTTACTTACAAGAATTATGCTTTGGACAACTTCTTGAAAGAATGTCTCCACAAAGTTTCTTCGCCCGATGTGAAGATTCTGCGTGTTGGAAGGTTGGGTAATGAAGATTCGGATAACGAATTAAAGAAATGTTTATTGAAAGAGGTTAGTTCACACGAGTTGCTATCAGTTATCTGTTTTTACACAATTATGATAAGTATTTGTAAACGATATTTTAAAGCGTATTCTCGCGGCTGGCTTGAAAAGCTAATGTTTAGTTTCTGCGAACGGACTTATGAGAGACCTTCCAATCCGGAAGACTTAGCTTCTTATTAGCATTAAAATTAGCATCGTATGAGTCTTATATTGCTATTTTAACTTACCTTTGCTGTAGCCCACCACTCAACTATCAAGCGTTTGGATTACTTGTGGACTGTAGTAAATATCCCATACTATTTACCACGCAGCTAGTCCCTAGTGTGGTTTTAGTGACAACAGTCATACTTCAACAAAGACTGCGTGAGGTTTCACGTTTGATACCAGCAGATCTTGATGAATAGACAGTCGTTCTTAAAAAGAGGTCGTTGAGTCTCATATACCAGGGCTGGGTTAAGATAACCCAGGATTAGTGCGAAATTTAGAAATTAGATATAAAAGCTTAAAAATCCAATTCAGTTTCATTATATTCGTCTACAATTACATGTTTGGATATGCTAAAAAGAAAAGAAAAACTGACCGAGGAAATGCTATTGAACAAAAGAAACAGAAACCCCGGCTTAGAGCTGATCGGCCTTCGAACAACTGGCCCCAGATTAATATGTTTTTTTTTTCTTCTACAAACTTATTATCTTTTCCTAAGGTGGGGCGCTATTGGCCTGAAAGATTGTTCAATCAAAAGAGAAAGTTGAAAGCGCAGATTTGGGCTCTGCAACCAAAAGTGCGAGAAGCGTACGAAAACCTTCGGATATCAAGTCGTTTCTGTGCAGATATGTTCTTGAAGGTAAGATATTTAGGTAGTGTTAAACGAAGTAAAGAAGGCGATGGAAGGAACAAAATATTATTGCGACCTCAGATCGTGGAGATAGGGCCTAGGAGGTGATGACGACTGTAATGTACTGAGTGTATAACCCTTAAAGCATCTTTCCTGTTACTATTTTTTTTTTCTTAACCGCGAAAGTTGAAACGCAACCTGACAGCAGTAGAGCCAAACAGAATTCCTTTTCTTTTTCTTTTAATCAACCATACCAAACTTGAATCGTTTTTTTTTTTTTAATAAAGGAAGCGTCTAAAGACCAAATAAAGTGCCTTTTGGTTGACAACAAAAAGAAGACAGTGACAGAATATGATGTGGATGCATTGATCAACGAGCAACCCAGAAGTAAAGCGAGACTGAAAGGTGCTTTCTATGCATTTTTTGTTTTCGTCTTTTGGTCCTTCTCCTTTACTTTCGAAGTCTAAAACCTCACTGACGTAGAGTAAGCAGCTTTCATTATAACTCTCTGCTTTTCCTTTAATTGAAATGCCATTTTCGATCAATTTACGCTCTGTACAGGAGCAAGGAAAGAAAAAACATTTTTAATTACAAATTAACGTTCCTAACGTTCCTAACGTTCCAAAAGAAAATCAATCGTATCTGCTTTCTGGTGCCCATTGCTAATATTTGGGAAGGTCAATGCTGCCTCCTGTGTGCGAATGTGTTTTGTTTTTGTTGTTGTTTATTTTGTTGGTTGCCCAACCTCTCCCTCCGTAACTTTTTTAATGGTCCATCCCTTATTGGGTTATTTATTTTCAACTAAACTTAAGTATTTATTTTTTCTCATTAAAACGAAAGAACTTGTGGAAATAGCTTTGAAAGATTGGCTTCCTTCCCAAGAAAAGTTTGATCAGTTTGTTGCTGAAACTTCCGTAAAGGAAAAAAGGTAAGTCCATATTGCATGCGTTTTATCGTCAGTAGCAGTGGCGGACCCGGGGGAGGGGCCCAGGGTGCCCCCCCCCCTTTATTTTTAGACCAAACTAAGCCCCGAAGGGCCGAAAAAATTTGTTTGAGAAAATGAAAACAAATTATCCCAAATAGCATACAATGACATTAAATGGAATGAAAATAAAGTTCTCTGGAGCAAAAAAATCAAAAGCTTATTGGAACAGATAGGATTAGGAGACTGTTGATTAAAGCACACTATGCGGACATAGGAATCGTAAACATGACCAGGCAACGACTTAAGGATATCGAACTAAAAAGATGGCTCAGTGAAATAAATAACGACACCAGAAAAGATGCTCACCAAAGCAACAAAATGAGAACCTACCGGTTATTCAAAACGATAGACAATTGCAAGTGTAAAGATTACCTACATCAGGTCACCAATACGCGACACAGAATAGCTCTAACAAAACTGCGACTTAGCAACCACAAATTAGCCATAGAGACAGGACGTTATTCGAGACCGTTTAAGAAACCTGCAGAAAGAATTTGCCCAATTTGTAAAATAGAAATGGAGGACGAATACCATTTTCTAAATATATGCCCTGCTTACCAGGAAAAAAGATGTCCGTTACTAGATTATTTGAAAAAAGAATAAAGAATAAAAATAAGCAGAATGTCACCTAACAAAATATTCATGTTTCTAATAAACCCCCCTAGCGGAAATGCTAAAATACAAAAACTAATAGCAAAACATATATTCGAATGCTTTGAAAAAAGGAAAGGGGAAGACGGCAAAAAGTAAATACTCTAGGACTTAATTAATTAATAGCTTATTAGCCATATATGGTAAGGAATTTTTTGTTGTTTGTAATTTTAGTTGTTTGGAAATAGTTGATGCACTATTTATTGTATAAGACTCGAAATAAATAAAACATGTATGTATGTATGTATGTATGTATGTATGTATGTTGTATGACCGGACCCCCCCCCCCCCCCCCCCCTTGTGTTTTTCTGGCACCAATCAGAAGCCAGAACGACGGCGACCGTTTGGAACTGGTGTGGTAAGACATTGTCCCCAGGGGCTCTTCTCGCCGTTCTATACCTTTCTTCCTGCCACATTCTTCCGCCCGTTTAGACTTTCCCTCGTCCCCACTATCTGCCCCTGGGTCTCCGAGGATGACTACGCAGTTGGAAAGAAGCTGAAGAAAATCAGACTTGACCGGGAATCGAACCCTTACCTTTGCGATTACCGGTCCGTTCTATCTAATCAAGTTAATCAAGTCAACTGGAGAGCCGGCCAATTGTGAGCTTAGTTTTGTCAAATAAGTCAATTTGCGCATAGTTAATTAATAGAGTGGAATGGTTAAGAAGGTCAGCCTCCTTTTTTCTGTTGTTGCGGACTGTGGTACGCAACGTTAAATAGCATTACTACCGTTTTGAAGTAACTTTTCGGGAGGTTCCGAGTTCGATTCCCAGATGTGACCCCAAAATCATTGTTTTGATTTTTTTTCCTTTTCCGTGTAGCTTTAAGTAGCTAATTAAGTAAAGCTGGAGAGAGAGGGGTGGGGGGGGGGGGGGGGTAAAATGATTGAATTGTCAGCCTCCGGTTTATCAGTCTAACGAGTCAATTTGCGCATAGTTAATATGAGTGGAATGGTTCCCATGAAGCCAATCAGACTCCTTTATTATATGTTTTTGTGGACCTTACGATGCCCAACGTTCAATAGCATTCCTATCATTTTGATCTTACAGACCATTAAAGACGTGGCAATCATTTATTCTGTCACAATTTGTCAACAATTTTTCATAAAAAAAAATTAAATCTTTATTAACATATGACAAATTTACATTCCACTATCATAGACTAAAATTTTGATGAAATGAAAAATAACTGGAAAGCGCTATCAAAGGAGAAAGAATACGCACAGTCGGTTATTGCGCGGTTTTCTGTGCGGAAGGTTCAGAGGTCGATGCTCGGGTGTGAAAATCCGTCTTGTTTCGACTTCTTTTCTTTACGTGTAGCTTTAAGTACCCGTAAAACGGAACACTGATGGAGTGAGGTGGGTTAAATGGGTGCACTGTCGGTCTCAGGTTTGTCAGTTTTATGTGTACTTTTACGAGTTACCGACGGAAAATAAGGACCTTCGCCTTTAAGGGTTAGCCTTCGAAATGTTAGCTTTTCAATGATTTTACAGTGGCTAATTAAATTTGTCAGCTCAAATGACGTGACCTGTCAACAGGCTCTCTTGTGAGGTATAAGACGATGATAAAGCTTGAAAGAGCGGGCAGATGGGCAGGGAAAAGGGGAGTCCTTTACTGCGCTCCTCCGCGAGCCTGTTCACAGGCTAAGTTGACTCAATCAACTTTTGTGTTTGGCTTTCCCACCGAGACAGCACAACAGTGTCTTCATTGAAACTAACCCCTTCAGTGGTTGCAGTAACATCGAGTCTTTTTCCCGCCGGCAGAACTTCCTTTACCTGGAGACGAGATGTGTGCTAGAGTGCGACCGCTTCTTTACTACGAGATACATTTATCACGGGATTTAACCGTGGAACAGTAAAATAGTTCCTATTTCTGATTGCAACGGCATAACAACTAATCAGTAGAGTGGCTATGAATTTGCCCGCGTAGATGGCGCATTGCACGCGCAAGTATCATGGAAAACAAAGTTGAGTGTGACTGCTTTTTATGATCCCCGTATGTAAAAAGGCTAGGAAGAAAATATTTCGACAAAAATACCTCGTTTGTGTAACCACGGTTTATGTCCCTAAAGGGATTCCAAAGATGACGGACGCCTCAAGCGCTAGCGTTTTAATGTTTCGAAGCCAACGTCAAACGAAATCATTTGTCACCTCACATGTCACTGTGCGAGTGTAAAATTTTGCAAAACGCCCACTTTCTATAAAGCAAGAGAAGGAGGAGATTATGAAAAAAAAAAAAAGACGAACTATCTCCAATGGTAAGATTATATAAGATTTTTTAAGTGGGGCTGGAATTTACGCCTGAAACAGGGGGTTACTATAAGTTCTTTACTGGAATTTGGTGTTTAAATTACAGTATATAGCAAGTAATTTTTGTTCAAAGCTGAAAAGAAGACGTCAAACCGAAGTTTGATAAGGGTGGCAGTTTATTAGAGCATAATGCAATCCCTAGTGAATCTTAACTTGATTATGCCATTGTTGATGTAGCTCGGTGGAAAGTGGTCAGCGAAAAAACAAAGAAGATCAGGAACAGGAAAATCCGAATGATTATAGAGACCCATCCGCTGAGCAGAATGAACGGCTTCTTGCCTTAGACGAAGAGAGTCCTGACGAAGACGATAAAGAAATCGCTAAAGAAGAGCGCTTTTCTTCACAAGATCTTCCCTGTTTGCGCAAACTTGTTTGTTTAGATGAAAACGGTATGATTGCAAACAATAGTTAAGGTTAACAAAAATTCTGAAGCAAATCTGACTTAACAATTTGTTGCAATATTGGGGCAAAAAGTTGTAAGGGCGCCATTAACCGCCATATGTACGGATGTACGACATGTGCTTTCGATTGGTTCACCTTTTCATTCAATTAATTTATTCTTGTTTTTAACGTTACCATGTAGCCACCATTAGAGAGATTAAGAGTCACTTTTGCGGCAAACGGCAAACGTGAATTTGTACCACGTGACCAAGTTTCCTTATTACTTGTCGTTTACTGTTCATTGTAACTACTCCAATTATATCCATAAGGATTTTTCTAAGTTGTTTTTATCGCTCATTTTCTATTTTGGGAATTTCTCAACTTCAATCTAACTTTTGCAGTTTTTTCGGAAACGTGACTATAAAACTCTCTAATAGCATAGCTCCAACCCCCGGGATATATGCCACATGGTACCCACAATCCCCTGACTCGCTCTAACAAAGAGTTAGCCTGCGAAACGTCAGCTCTCCAATCTCGCTATGGTGGCCAATCTACCTTATCAACTAATTTTATAAAAACAAATCATTGTATTTTACTCCACCGCCAACACAACACCACAGTTTCTTTAGAAACTAACCCCTTCATACACCTTTATGTGCAACGACTTCTTGAAAGCGACCACTTTTCATTAGTGACCACCATCCAAAACGCCACTTTTCTTAGGCAAAGTACCATAGTTGGAACCTGTCGGGAACGGTCAGTCTTTGAGGAAACTTTTGCGCGTATATATTCTGGTCTCTTACCTGTGCTCGCTGCACAACCGCTGATAATGTTCCCTGCAATTACTAAACAGCTCCTATGCAATAAATAATTCTCTTTGCATAAGTAAATGTGTAGGATTCCCCCCCCCCCCCCCCTCAACCCCCACCCTCCTCGTGCATGTCCCAGTACGTGGTGCGACCTTTTTAATGGACCATTTTCTGTAAGCGGCCACTAAGTATTGAAATTTAGTGAGATAACTTAGGGAGGTTCAACCTAAATTACTTTCAGATTTGTTTTACGACACTCATTTGAAAATTGTTCTCACATTGCCACTAACCGTTATTTTTGTAGAGGTAAAGCTTTTCAAAGATCTCTTGAATGAGAATGAAGTCTGGAAGCTCAAACATATCAAAAGAATACAACTTGTTTATGCTCTTCAAAACAAGTACTTCTCAAAGGCCAGTTCTGAGTTCTTAGATGTCAGCGAAACATATATGCAGGTACAAACATACCAGGCTTTCGCTTTTGCTATGATACTTGTCACATGTTGGAACACTTGTCACGTCCATTTGAAAACAAAAAGCGCGAGATTTCATATTTGGAAAGAAGTGAAAAGGTACACGGAGGGAAAAGATAGATAGGTTGGTTGAGAAGGTGGAACTTGAAAACTCCTCTACTTTCGTTCAGTTATTTCAACAGAAATTGACGAGTATTATATCCTTAGCGTGTTATAAAATAACAAAAGGTAAATAAATAAATAACAACAGTTTTGTGACTGCGGTTATTCTTTGTAACTCATGATCAGTGATGTTTCCCACGGTTAAAAAACGTTGTAACACCCAGGGACCTGCATATAGATAGACCTCACAGAGGAGCGTCCGGCGTCCCATAGCTAAAGAAAATTGGGAACATATGGATCCGAGAAAATTTGGTTATGACTTCATCAGCGTACGCCCGAAAGAACGTCCGTACAGACACTGAGGGTAGGGGTAAAAAAACTCATTAGGGTAGGGAAGGGAATCCCAGAATTGTACCTTGCATTCCAGGGGCAACCAACGGAGTTGCTCGAGTGGAAAATCTACATTGATGTTTCTTGTGCTTTTTGCTTGATCACGCTTTTGGTCACGCTCCAGGAGCAACCTAGTCTCCCCTCCCCCCCGCTTGGTTAAAATTTTGACAGGTGAATTCATGAATGAAAACTTATGCAACATCAAATATGAAGACTTAGCCAGGTCTAAAAGCGAAGCTCTCGTTAATATTTATATTTTACTCGAACAAAATATAAAATCGTGTAATGCTCAGCGGCGACGGCAACGAAAACGGCCAAAACAATCGGTAGATCTTATTAGCAAAAAAAAAAGTTGGCACGTGCAGCACACTTTTTTGTACATTCCTTTGCCGTTGTTTTGCACGACTACAACGTGAAACTTCCAGAAACTTCCTAGTTACACGTTTTATGGAGGAAATGTTGTATGTGTCGCCTTTCACCTTGATGGCCGGCCGCTAGCATTTCTCATTTTCTCAATTCTTGTATAAAATTTTAGTGTTTCTCTTCCAACAATGTTGGTTTCCTTTGTTTTTTATATGTCGCTCTAGTTCCTTATCTGTTATCCAGGTCAATGTAGACGTTAAAATTTAGTCGAAAGAAAGGGTGCATTCATTTGCAACATACGCGTATAGCTGTCGCATTTGCCTGCTGGAATTTTTATTATTTTGGGGCTTAAAATTAAAACTATAAAGAATTCCTCGTTTTATGGAGGAAATGTTTTACATGTTCTTGTCCTTTTTTATTTTTTTTTTTAGCTGCCGCTCATTTCCACCTTGGTCCCCGCCTGCATTTCGCATAATCTCACCGCCGCTACAAAATTTTCATGTTGTTCTTCCAACCAAAAAAAATGTTTCTCTGTTATCTCTCGCTATAGCTGTTTGTCGCTCTTTTTCTCGTTGAGCTTCGCTGGCCTGGTGCCTACTTTCTCGTTTTCTCTTTCTTTCTCTTACATTTCAAATTTTGTGGACTTGACAATTAAACTAAGCTTAATACTTTAGATAACACGGATACAGAAAGGACTTCCGCTTTCCGTTTTCGTCTTTATTGACTCTTTAGTTGTCTGTGCTTCACAAGACACGTGTGGCTATACGATTTCTCGCCAAAATAACATCGAGTTGCATTTGGGTTGCCATAACTGTGGATTGAGTTATTTGACATTCGTATGCCTGTGGTGCGGACGGACGGGCGGTCGGTCGATCGGGCGTGCGGTCACGTGATATTGCCAGAATTTTTCGGATGGGTAGATTAACACCTTTTCTTAGGTATGGGCTATGCTCGCGCTCGGCTTCGCGAGCGCGTGGAGCTCTGCTATAAATTTCTGGATTTTCATAGGCTGAAGCTTATTCGTTTTATTTTTTTGGTTTTAGGCAATTAAAAGTATATAAATGGACTCTTCGCTTTTAGCCTTGGCCAAATCTATACATTAGTTATGACTTCTTATAACAACATGCCCGCAAACTTTAAATACATGGAGGTAATTATGTTATTATTATCGCCGGTCAGTGTTTGATGGCAGAATGGTTTAGAGGCCTAAACAATTGGAAGTCAGAACAAAAAATCTCGTCTTGCAGGAGGCAGACCAATTGGTCACTTTGCTTACTAAAAGGATAAATGAATAAAATAGTTTTGTCGAGGAACAACGGCACGTAAGTGGTCATGGCAGGACCTGAACCTAAGACGTCAAAATTTCATTCCTGTCGCCCTTACCACTCGACCACAAACCTCAGATCCTCACAAGAGTCTTGTCATTGCACAGTGCCATTACACAATACGTTGCTTAGTTTTCGAACCGGTGAAAATTGCTCTTTTTAATTCTTGAAAATCTTGTTGGCCGTCTGAGTGGCTCTGTGCGGTATACAGCTATTTCGAGAAAGTTTGTTGGAAAAGAATGTGCAAGGGACAATCCCGAAAGGTAATATGGGATGTGATCCATATTGTCGAACCGACTTTTGTTGCTTCCTTTTAGCGCTCGCAAACATACGTCCATGGCCTCTCGTGCCATTCTTTCAAATTTGTTTGAAGAACAGTTAACTTTAAACCACCCACAATACCTTTCGGGATTGTCGCGTGCACTTTTTCCCGAAACCTTTTCCGACATAGCTGTATATAAGCCCCTACCATCGGTTGTGCTGTGTAGTGTGAAGTACATATACCGGTAGAAAGAGTTTCATCATACTATGATTGGCTGTCACATTTAACATTGGAAATCTCTCTACCATAGGATAATTAGTAATTTAAAAAAAGGTACTCGCCATGTTTGGAACGTTTTGAGAGTTGTAAAAGTATCTTATGTACCTTTTTATCATCAATTGCACAAGGTGGTCGTTCAAATGTTTATTTACAATATATAAAGACCTGCTTTTGGGAATAATTATTATCCACAGTTACATCATCAGTTAAAGGAGTTGACTAGTCAGCACAATGTTGAAGTGATGAAGAGGTGCGATGTTATCGGTATGACCGTGACTGGGGCATCAATAAGGGCCAACCTATTGGGTAAGTTGTTTTTCTTTATACTGTTGTGCTGTACATGGGTAATCAAAAGCTTGTAAGACAATATTTGTAGTCTTCTTAAGCAATCTTTACGTGATGTAATCTGAAATATTGTTGTGACAAAATTTGAGATATGAGAAATTAAATTTGCTCTTGTAGTCTGCCAGTTACTAAGCCTATTATAAAGGATGGGTTGTCACGAGAGTCGGCCATTGAAGAATGAAGTTTTGGTAGCTCGTGTTTTTAACCCGTGGATACCCGAAGAGTATCCAAAGCGTTTTTTTTTTGATGGATTTCGATATGTAAATGTGTCACTCGCTCACTTTGCGTTGACAGAGATCGGCTCTTCTTCTCCGACCCGAACTCATTGAAATACAGCGGCGCGAAAGCTCTGAGGTCAAAGATGTGGGAGGGTGCAAGAGCATTTTCGAAACATTTATCCGCGGGTTCCCCACTGGTTTACTTTGATTTAAAAGACGATTTCGCTAGTAACGTCACAATCTTATTTTTTTTTTAGCTATTTCGTAATTTAGACAATATGAGGAGTGTTTCTTTTTCAAACGGGGGCTTCTATTGGGTTTAAGAACTTGCTTGAACGTGACACACATACTACTTCAGAGACGTCTCGCATGGCGGCATCAAGGCTGTCATTGGCAATGTTGTACTGCTGAGCCAGAACTGTTATGACCTGCCTGGCCAGCTCTTCCCCTCAAAGGAACTGCCAGTTACTAAGTCGAACTAGGCCTTGTTTAATTACCCAGTGGTTTTAACGCATCTTAAGACTATTGCCAGAGCTTCCCCAAGCCTTGTGGTGCCATCACAAATAATAAGATCGGTAGAGCCTGAAATTCCATTCCTTATTCGTTCCCCTTCCACATTCCTTTTAAGTGGAATGAGTAGACGTATGTGTGAATTGAGCATTTAAGCAAATCGCTACAACAGCCTCTACTACAGCGGTTACTACGGGGTTTCTCGCTCATTTGCTTTCGCTGTTAGTAAAACGCAGGGAGGACGTAATTACTGGAAAACCAGAAGCGTCAAATACTTTCTTTATAAAATGAAAAACAATCTATATTAGGTCTTAATACTGGTGATTGTAAAAAATAAGAGAAACGCGGAATTTTATACTCACGTAGTAGCGACTACGCCAGAAGACAGGTCTTCACGTTGTAGGATTAGGCGCTACGGCAAAACCTCATTTCCAAGCATGCGCACAGTGTCATTTGTGGGCGTGTTTACTTCCGGCAATCGTAGCGATTTGCTTAAATTCCCTCATAACTTGTAAGACGGCATCCTCCTTCTTGTAATAATACACGAAAACTGTCCAGTTCTCTAAGACGGAAGCCTGCCTTCAGAAATATTTTCCAACGTTTAGTCTACATTAGCGCTGTTCGTCAGAAAGGTTTCGGAAGTATTTGCTTGTATTTCCTCAACTGTCTGTGGTACTGTGGTTCACGTGCGTCTTTTTAGGAAAGCCTTGTCGTACCCAACTTTTGCTTCTCAGAATCAATATGCGTTTTGATGAACTTTTCGACAGACTGTAAAGAATAGTTACCCGTTAAACATGCGAAAAGGCTCATTTTTCTCGCACTGAAACACGTCTTAAAGATCTTACTATTCGCCTTTTTAGTGCCTGGTCGTCTTCACTCCCTTTTCGTTTTATAATTAGTGAGCTTATGAAACAGGACAGCCGGAGGAAGAGGGCGGCAAAACGTGTGTCTGCGACAAACGTGACAGGGCTACTACTCATGCTGAGTTTTGTCGTGATCTTCACTTGACATTAGGGAGCTCAAGCAACGACGACGGCGACGGTAACGAGAACGTCAAGAGCAGTAGATTAGATTGGCAAAACAACAACAGTTGCACGTGCATCACGCTTTTTTTGTACATTTCTTTGCCGTCGTTTCACCTAATTTCACGTTTTGTGGCGGACGGGAACAAAAGACAACGACATTCTTCTTCTTTTCCTGAACCTCAATACGGCCTTTAGAATTCAACTCCAGGCAAATTCGCCAACATTTCGTGTACTGAACCAGTTGGAGTAAGCTCGATAAAGTTTGAAGCAGCACGAACTCAATTTTTTAAGTGACGTTTTGGTAGCCGTCGCCGTCGTTGTTGCTTATGCTCCTTATTGATTTGTTCTGCTCTTTTACAAAAGATCGGTTCGAGGGAACGTGAAGTTTGACGGAAAATTTTTTCAAACATTATTATTGTCTTACAAGGTTTGTCGTCTTATTACCTCCGTCGACTTTTTGCGTGAGTTCACAATTGCTAGCGAGACAACACAACTTCTTGCAAACGTGCTTGGATGGTGTTTGACTTCTCAACAAGTCTAGAACATTTTTAGCTCACTCACTGGGCTGATTTGGCTCCTCAACAGCAGCAGAATGTGTTTCTGTATTGATTCAACACGAACGAACTGCCAGTGCTTTAGAAAAGTGGAGCTTTAAAAAAAAATGAGGTAACCAGGCCTTTGACTATGCCGCTCCGATTCAGTTCCGAAAATGCTCGCGCTTTTAAAACGGCAATGCAACATCTGCTTATGCCAGTATACTAACAAATATGAAATTTATGCCGACATGATGCTCCAGTTACAGTATTAGGCTCAAAATTATGCCAGGGTTATGCGCCAGACACTACTGATAGTTTGTGGATAAGCGCCAGCTCGAATCCTACCAACTGAGAGCTTTCCTTTATCCTTTCTTTCTTTCTTTTCTCTTTCCTACGTTTCTTATTTTTCCACTTCTTTTATTTTCATAAAACACGCTCATACCAAAAACGATGTGGGAATGGTCGTTAATCTGGGAAAAGGTGAGATGCGAAGAGACGCAGAAAGGGCGAATGTGGACGCCGTGCATTTTGCTGCACTCAATATCTAAATTACATGCTAATGTTTGACTCTGAGCGCTCAATTTAGTCTTTTAAAAAATATCTTCTGACCAGTGTTATGGCCAGCTTGACTCCCGCTCTAAGTGCGGTCTTGTTTTACTAATATTATTATTATTTTTATTTTTTTTTCCAGCTGACTTAAAGCCCTCTGTCATGATTGTCGAGGAGGCGGCAGAAATCCTTGAGGGGCAGCTTGTTGCTGTTATCCCGTCATCCGTTCAACATCTTATTATGATCGGCGATCACAAGCAGTTGAAACCAGTTGTATACTTTCAACGACTCAAGAAACGTCACCATTTGGATTTGTCCATGTTCGAGAGACTAGTGAATTGTAAGCTACCTTACATACAACTGGGATATCAAAGCCGAATGAGGGATGAGTTTGTCGACTTGATACGTGACCTGAAGATTTATAGCGAACTTAAGACGCATGCTGAGGTAAACGGAACTTTTAGTTATTGCTGTACTCTGTCACATGATTTTTACTTAACTCACCCGTAAAACGAGTCAAAAGGTTAACTGATGAACGCAGTTCAGTAACTTAAATTAAAGTCCTATTTTATCGGAACACAACCCTGCTTTGGTTTTTACTTAAAAACTAGTTTACTGTTTTAAAGCATTGCTCAAGTTAATGAAGGTATGGTTCTCTCCTTATTCAGTGAAAAATTGAGGGGGTAGTCTATCTTTCGAAGCTTTTGTGGCAGTAGCGTGAAACTTCGTCAGACAAGCACATTAGGGCCGTTTATACAAAAGAGAATAAGCCGCGAAAGGAACCATATATACGAGTACGGCTTAAATAAGACGCGAACTGCTCGTATAAAATGGTTCACGGCTTAGTTCGCGGCCAGATCGGTCCAATGATGACGTAGTTTGTTTCCGTGCCCCTTTTTTATAGCGGAGCTCCTTGCGCGCGCGAAGCGCGCGCGAGCGGAGCACCATGACTAAGATAAACTACCCATCCGAGAAATTTTGGTTATGACGTCAGCGTACGTCCGTCCGTACGGACTTTCCGGGTAGTGGAAAGTAGTCCGCATGGACTCTTGGGGTAGGGGAAAGTAGAGATTTTTTGGCGGGAAATCGCATGGCGCAACGTCGCGCAATTATATCGCGCAACTGGTTTTGAAAAAAGAAATTTCAAAGCAACTTAGCAAAAAGATTTTTCGACAGAGTCTTTATAATTTTTTATTACAACTTATGAAAGCTATTATGTCAACAAACAACAGCAGAGAGATTTTAGCGTTTAGATCACAGGTTTTAAGCAGAGAGCAAAGAGAAGGTGAACGGCAGAGACCAAGAGTCAACACGCGTAGAACAAGCGAAGACGATCGCCAAAGAGAGCGCGTTAGAGGTAGAAGAAGAAGACAACATTTTAGCGAAGAAAGTCGGCAAGTAGAAAGAGAAGCGAGAAGAAGGAGAGAAAATTATAGTGAAAAACGCCGGCAAGCAGAACGAGACAGAGCTAGAATGAACAGACAAAGGCAACGCGAAAGAGAAATACAAAGGCAAAGAGAACGGCAGCAACATAATGACATGATGACAGAAAGTGTTGTGTTAATGTCACTATGGCCCCGCGTTATTAACATTTTGATTTCAAACTGATCTCGGACGCGAAAATTCAGCCAATCATTTAAAAATACAAGCAGGGAAGACAGAGGCTTTTCACTTTTCTCACCATAGTCACGCGTTGATCACACTCTACGACCGTCCAATTTTTATGCTCCGATTGGTCAAATTTGACAGGTGAGTTCATGCAGTAAAACTATACAGCATCTTGAACCTTGTTTACTTTGACAGCTGAAGCTGACAGAGTATTTTGTCAACTTGTGATGTTTTTTTACTGTCTTTTCCCACTGGATGCTCAAAATGAAATACAGCTGCTATCAACAGTCTTCTTTGATTCATGGCTGGTTTGTTTATTGAATTTTTGGTTGGGAAATGCGCCGGTTGTCAAAGTTGGAAATCTTATTTCGGATGCATCGTTTTCGTTTTTCACCTTGCTGGATGCGGGGTTGAAAAGTCCCTCAAGCGATTCTGGCCTTACTTGATAGCTTTCAAGAGCTGCATCTCGAATGGTAAGCCTGAGTAATTATTGTATACAGTGTTTGTTTTTTTTATATCTAATTTCATGAAGTCGAACGCAGTTTATTAGGCTAATTTATGCACGTTTGTATTAAGATCTGAGACAATGATCTGACCTAGTCAGTATATAAGCTTACAGAGCTTTAAAAAGCCTTTAGTCGATATTTTCTCTCCGCATATAGAATGAAAAAATGTTCCGAAGAGTATTTAGTTATAATTTTGACTGTAGAAAGAAAGCTTTGAGCGATTTTCTTGCCTCGAGTTCATCTCTGAAAACAGTAAACACCAGGAAGCCGGCTAAAAGCTTTAGGCTTAAGCGTAAAGACTTAAGATTTTTAGAGACGCTTTAATACTTGTCTTCGTGAATGAAAATTGTTGTCTCTGTAAATATTTCACCGAATTACAGTTCTTTTATTGATTGTTAGTAGTCTCTTGCAATTGCTTTGCTGTTTGTTTTCAGTCGTTCACAGACACCGCTTGCAGGAGTACTCAAAATGCCGCGCGTTTGCACATCGTTATAAAACCATTAAATAAAAAAAAGTAAACAATAAATTCTTTATTATGTTGAAGCGTAACTCTTTTAATGTTCACTGAAAATTTGGCGCTTGTCAAAAGTGACAACCGGCTGGCCGTATAGGTGATTTTGGAAATTTTTTGAACGGTTTTGCTAAAAGCCCACGCGTGCTTCGTACGGTTCTGAATATTGAATGAGTGCAATTTGTCTTGAAAAATTGTGAAACACTGCATTTTGTCTGAGGTCTGTATGATAAAAACAGCGCCTCATATTACTGTTTCACCTCAGATGTGATGCATAAAAAGTATGAAATGTTGGTTTACACGCTCCCAGAGTTGTTGGCAAGATTTTTTTAAGTAGACTTGTCGAACGCAAAAAATTCGGCCTGATTTGTTTTTTCCATGAATTCGTTTTCCACAGCTGTTTCCAGGCCTAATCTACTGTGATCAAGAGCTATTATGGCTCTTAAATGTGATCGACGATGATTGCTATTTTTGGGTGTATATGTACCGGCTATCAATTCGGTGAAAGATTTTTTTTCACTCTAAAATCACTTAGCCTTAGCTTTCCCTAAAAAGTCACATATGTGCCCTTAAGTTAACTGATTTGTGGATTACAAGTTTATTGATTGATTTAAATCTTAAATTTATTAATGGGAGCTTCGCTTTTAGCCCTGGCTAAATCTATATATTAGGTTAATTTCGTTTGCATCAATTCCTCGAGCGAGAAAAAAAGCGCAACGATTAGCTTTTGCCAGGAAAAAAGACCCTACTTTCCAGTTTCTTTTTCGTTTCAAATAACATTTCGGTCAATAATTTCTATCTTGTTTCAGTCGGAAATCCGAAAATTTTTATTGTTCCAATACTTTTGTGTACAAGAATTCAGCGCAGATATAAAACTTAATAAGCTGCATGGCACTGCAGAGAGTTCAACTAGTGAGTCGTTACAGACGCAAAATTCTAAAAGAGCGCTTTTAGAACAAGACAGAAGGAATAATATTGAGGGATGACAAAATGTCCTCATTTTTACTGGATTATCACTTGTTGGGAAACGTTAAATTGAAAATTCTGCTTCTGCCGCGACACAGGTGTTTTGACTTATCATGTTGGGTGCTGTCACCCAACGTCACCCAACATCAGCCAACATTTAACATTACGAGGGCGGGTCAAGAAGTTCTGTCACCAAGAAAAGTCCTAGGTTCTCCATGCAACAATGATTCTTCATTCTTATTTCAATCGTTAGACCTCATTAACAGCTAATTGTTATGCAAATTTAGTGCTCATATAAAGCCCGTGTGGAATTTGCCAGGTGCTTTTATTTACATGCTGATTTGGTTGTGACACGGAGCCTTCAAGGGAGTATATTCGTTTCCACATTTACACTTGTTATAAATTAGGTTTCCGAGCAAGGCCTGACCATGAAGAGCTTGTGACGGTTTATGGGGACCTTTCACCTTCTTTTCGCATAGTTGCCAGATGGATTCAGCATTTTAGTGATGGCAGAGAGAGCGTTGAAGATGAAGCACGTGCTGGGAGGCCACGGACGTCTGTGACCGACAGGTCTGTGGAGAGAGCCGAAGCATTAATAGTAGAACACACAACTATAACACTTAGATTCTTAGCTTTGGAGCTTAGTGTAAGCTACGGAAGTGCACATGCTGTCATCCATGCGCAAGACGGGTCCTCCACCAGTTGACAACAGAGCAGAAAGAACAAAGGGTGGCAATCTGCCGCAACTGGTTGCAATAATTTGAACCAAATGGCCCTATGAGGTTTTCTGTTGTTGTTACGGGTGACGAGTGTCGGATTTCCTTCTTCACTATGAAGGATAAAAGTTCTAACATGGTGTGAGTGGCCGAAGATGAACCATGCCCGGAGGTCCTAAAAACAGGTTTCCGTTCAAGAAAGAGGATGTTCACCATATTCTCCAATACTCAGGGGCCTGTTGTTGTCGACGTAATGCCCGACAAAGCTACAATCACTGCCACATATTACACAACTTCAGTTTTGCCAAAAAATCTTCTGCATATTCAGTCAACAGCACGAACTAGACCTCGGTCTCAAATCCAGTTGCATCACGACAATGCAGCTCCTCACAAAGCTCGCATCACACTGACGTACCTTGATGACAATGGTATCCGTTTGATGGAACAACCACAATACTCACCCGACTTGGCTCCGTGCGATTTCTGGCTCTTTCCAAAACTCAAATCGGCCCCTGCCGGGAAGCCTTTTTCAAGGATACAAGACCTTATTAAAGCTGTGCATTCAGAGATGAGGGCAATACCTGCTTCAGAGTACCGTTGTTGTGTGGCTTTATCTCGTCCTGAAACCTTGTCTAAACGTCAACAATGGTTTGTCCGGAACAATTCACTACGCGGGCTATAAGTTTTGCAAAGTGGCTGCTCTTCAGCCCGTGTCGAAACGTTCTCTATAATACACGCCGCTAAATTTCCAATAAACAAAAAGAATCTTTTCCTTTCAAAAAGCTAACAAATCGCTTGTCTATGGCGGTTTTAGCCAGTGTTGAGTACTGATGTTCTGATTTACGTTGATGTTATCTCCAACAAACAGTCCATTTGCTTTTTTCCAGTCAGATGCGCACGCCGTCATTCCCATCAAATTGGCCTTCCTTAGTCTTCACTGCTCGATCTCCAAATATACTTTGACGACTCTGATCTCATAAACCTTTGCACAAACACGATTCAAATAAATATCAGTCCAAAGGATTTGTAATCTGCCACCACAAATCAGATGAGACCAGATCTGTGACGCTCGTAAACAAAGCGTACCTGGTTTGATTGATGTCTCGAGTGCTAAGTAATCAACACTACCAGCACCGCACCAATCAGAAGCTGCGTTCGTGGGCGAACGCAGTTTTTCAAAATCGTGGGGTTTGCGGGCAAGCGGTTCCTTCTTTCCCCTCCCCCTCCCCCGTCATTTCTTTTTTTTTTTTCTGTTCTCGTCCCGACGTTCTCGACGAACTCGCGCGGAAACGCTTGCTACGCAGGCTAACCCGACGTAACCCAACATTACCCACCTGACGTTACCCAGCAACACCCATTGTTGCCGAACATCAACCAACATTACCCAAATTCAGCCAACATTATCATGGATAACCTACCCAACATTACGCAGCATCACACGACGTGACCCAAAATCAAGCAACCAACATTACGCAATGTCATCCAATATCACCCAAAATCACCCACCCAACATAACGTGACCGTATCCAATATCATCCAACATCATCCAATCAACATTATGCAACGTCTCCCAATACTACCCAACCAACATTATTCAATATCACCCAACATCATCCAGCCAACATTACACAACTTCATCCAATATCACCACCCAACATCACCCAGTATCATCCAACATTGCCGATCATCAACCATCCCTATCCAGCAGCGCCCAGCTTCATTGAACTTTACCCAACATTACCTGATATCAACCAACATCATCCAACATCAAAGATGTTAACAAGTTCTCAAAAATTGCGATTACAATCTGTTTCATCTTTTTTAATTTTGTCCATCCGTCTTCTTTTGTGTTTGCTGTTTTGCTTTTCTTCACTGTTTTTTACATATATTGCGCATGACTGAATTTTTTTTAATGTGGAACTGTGCTCAGCGGTTGTTAATTAAAACCTATTCTTGTACTTTTTAAGTATTCAACTCAATTCCGAGGTGACGCGTGTCAGTTTTCGTAGCAAAATTCTTCACGAGGGTGAGGCTACGTGCGATGTGGCGCTTCGCGGTCAAAAACTAAAGAAAATAAATGAAGGGATTTGACTCTCTAACTCGTGGTTTTTCATGGGCAGAGCCTTGCTCTCGTGTAGAATGTTGTTACTAACCTCGTGAGTGAATAAGGAAATAGGCCAGTACGGGTATCCAAATTTACCTTAAAATTCCATGACTAATCATGATCAATGACGTTTTACGTCTGTGAGGCATTCAAGCCATGTTTCCTTGCCACTTAAACTTCGCAGAGATGGCGGCGAGCGTTGGCATATTGCTTCGTACAAGATAATTATTTCCTCCTTTATTTTTTCATCAGCGAGTCAAAGATAATGCTCCTCCAGCTTGTATGGAACATAACATGTACTTCTGGACTCACACTGAGTGGGAAAGCGAATCGAAATCTTCCCCCAGCAAGCGAAATTCCCATGAGGCCAAGAAGATAACTGAGGTTGCAGAAAAGCTTTGTCGAGAGGGCAGAGTCAGTCCATCAAAGATAACAGTTCTTTGCTCATATAGGGGACAGGTATCTTTGATTGGTATTCTTTACCTCAAATCCTAGGCACAAGCAGGAGATTTGCAGTATATTATCCCTGACATATGAGTTCAATACCCAATGGGGAGTCAGAATTACTCATTTTGCTTTTTCTTTCTTATTCAAATTTGGTAAACTCAGTGAGGTTGAAATAAAAAAAAGCCTTAATTTGCACAAAAAAAAACAAATTCGTAAAGCAGAATTCTGCAAGTCGTCCTCGAACCATTGTGTGTCGCCTTCGTAACTGGAAAGAGAGGGAAACGATCCTGAAATGTGCCCGAAGAATTAAACCCGACAATATATTTGTGAAAGAAGACCTATCTCCAGCAACCCTTGAAAAAAGAGAAAGTCAACGTGCAAAGATGGAAGCAGCCAAGAGAGCAGGGAAGATCGCTTATTTTGTGTTAGATAAACTGGTTATTAGAGACAGACCTAATGTCGAGAACAGCTAAGTTATTTATTTCCTACTGCTATTTCCCCCTTGTTTGTTTGTTTTTTTTTAATTTTTGTTTTCCCCCACATTGAAAATGTCTGTCTTTCCGGAATTGTCATTTCCCTTTAACGACCTTGATGACGCCGACTTCAACCTAGCAATTTATGAAATGCAAAATGGTCCTGTTCGCTATGATGCTGATAGATTGGCTAGTTTAAGTTTCAATCCTTTAATTCACAATATTAGAACAAATCTAGCTCGTTCATTTGACCTTGACCCTGACACCAATCTCAGGGATTTATTTAGCGATGACTGTGAATATTTTATTGAAGATCAATTTAATGACATGCTATCTAGTGAAGATTCGCGTATTTGTGACAGCTTTTCTCTACTGCATCTAAACATTCGTAGCCCAGAATGTAATGCTAGCAAACTAACGGATCTTTTGTCTAACGTAAATTTAAAATTCTCTTTGATTGGTATTTCCGAAACTTGGCTAAATGATTCGTCGTCGTCAGTCGACATCGACGGTTACAGTTTTGTTCATAAAAGTAGGGAAAATAGATCCGGTGGTGGAGTTGGTCTGTATGTTTTTAGCAATTTGAATTTTAAATTTCGATGCGATCTTGATTTTTCGTTGCCAAACGTCGCAGAATCTTTGTTTATTGAAATTGTTCAGCCCCAGGGAAAGAACATTGTTGCTGGTGTGATTTACAGGCCGCCAAACCAAAACGTTGATGAATTTTTAACAATGACCAATGAGCTATTAAGTAAGATTTCAAAAGAAAATAAGGTATGTTATTTAATGGGTGACTTTAACTTAAATCTAATGAACCACCAATGTCATTCCGTTACTGGTGAATTTTTAGATGCGCTATATTCTAATATGTTCTTTCCATTGATTACGCGCCCTACAAGAATAACTTGTCATTCGGCAACTTTAATTGACAACATTTTCGTCAACCAATTTTTCGATAGATCCAGGAGTGGACTGTTTTTCACTGATATTTCTGACCATCTGCCTATATTTTCTATTCATTTCGACACCTCAATCTCAGCATCTAATGAATCTGTTTTTGTTCGAGATGTAAATCAAGTCAACACAACTAAGTTTCTATCGCACTTGGAGAGAATTGACTGGTCTCAGTATGCCACTCTTGATGATCCAAATAACGCCTATAACAGCTTTTTCAAACAATACTCTACGGCATATGACTCATGTTTTCCTTTAAAAAAAACTAAGGCGAGCAATTACCGTTTGAGAAAGCCTTGGTTATCGAAAGGACTTCTGAAGTCGATAAGAACGAAAAATAAGTTATATAGACAGTATCTCACTAATCAATCTTTGCATTATGAAATTCGTTATAAAAATTACAAAAACAAATTGAATCACTCATTAAGAATCGCTAAACGTTTATATTACGAAAAGAAAATCGATGCTTCTAAATCAAATGCCAAAGCTACATGGAGAGTTCTAAACGAAATTATTAAGACAAAAAAGAAAGCGTTTAAAATCAATTCCATCTTTAAAGTTGACAACCAAGAAATTACGGATCCAGTAGACATCGCTAATAGATTCTGTAGTTATTTTTCTAATATCGGACCTAATCTAGCCAAAGAAATTCACTCGTCTGTCTCTCACCGCAGTTTTCTCTCTGGTCACTTTTGTCAATCGGTGTTTTTTGATCCAGTGACTCCAAATGAGCTATTGGAAATTTCCAATGCTTTTCGACCAGGTAAGGCAGCTGGCCATGATAGAATTCCCATTTCCATCATAAAAAAGTCAATTCAAATTATAGCCGTTCCTTTAGCTCATATAATCAATTTATCTATCTCTCATGGCATTGTTCCCGACCATATGAAAATTGCTCGCGTGATACCACTCTTTAAAGCCGGTGATCGATCACTCTTTACGAACTATAGATCGATCCCGATTCTCCCTAGCTTTTCTAAGTTTCTTGAAAAGGTTGTTTATAACCGTCTTTATAATTATTTAAGTAAACTAGAAATTCTATGTGATAATCAATTTGGCTTCAGGAAAAATCATTCAACTTCTTTAGCATTGATTGACCTATATGAAAAAATCTCCCTTGCTCTTGATCGCAATGAACATGCCGTTGGCGTTTTCCTTGATCTTTCTAAGGCCTTTGATACCGTCGATCATAATATTCTGCTTGACAAACTCGAACACTATGGTATACGTGGCGTGGCTCTGGACTGGGTTAGAAGCTACCTCTCCAACAGGTTGCAATTCGTTCAATTTAACGGTCAATGCTCCTCTCCTCAAACTATCTGCTGTGGTGTCCCCCAGGGATCTATTTTGGGCCCCTTGTTTTTCTTGCTCTATATTAATGATTTAAATAATGTATCGTCGCTCGTCGAGCTGATTTTATTCGCTGATGATACTAATTTATTTATGTCCCATAAAGATCCTGTCTACCTGGCAGCCTTACTCAATTCCGAACTTAATAAATTATCCACTTGGTTCAAGGCAAACAAACTCTCCTTAAACCTAAAGAAAACAAACTTTATGTTATTTAAGCCTAGACAGAAAAGGTATCATTTTCCAATGCAAGTATGCATAAACGAACAGAGAATCGAACAGGTTAAGGAAACGGTCTTCCTCGGTGTAGTCCTTGATGAACATCTGTCTTGGAAACCGCACATTTCTCAAGTAGCTCGTAAAATCTCGAAATCAATAGGTGTCATTAATAGAGCAAGATTTTTTCTACCTAAACCGTGTCTAAAAACTCTTTATTATTGTTTAGTTTATCCTTATCTTCATTATTGTATTATCGTCTGGGGATCTACGTACAAAACCAATCTTCGCCGTCTTGTCTCTTTGCAAAAGCGAGTTATCAGAATTACTTCTAAATCAACTTTCGATTCTCATTCAGACCCTATTTTCAAAGAATTAGAGCTACTAAAACTTTCCGATATTAGACAGCTAGAATTAGGTAAACTTATGTTTTCTCTTAACCATTCTCTTTTGCCTTCAAAGTTCAACAATTATTTTTCTTTAAACAAACAAGTCCATAGCTATGCCACTAGACACGCGAACGATTTTCACCTTCCTTCTTGTAGAACAAACCTTCGTAAATTTTCTGTCAGTTTCCAAGGACCTACTTATTATAACACTATAGAAAATGATATTAAAGAATCTAATTCTCTCCACTTATTCAAAACGAAATTGAAAAAAAAATTATATATGAATTATTAGTTATAAATCTTGTAGTAAATATAGTTATATTTCTTCCATGTCTGATATTATTTTTATACTTATTGTTACTTGTACCATACCTTATATTTTGTCAACTCAGTCTATGTAATTAGTTAATTTATACTTACCTTCATTGTATTTTGCTTTCGATCTTGGCCTTACCGTTACTGTTAACTTTATTTTTACTCTGGGGGAGCCCAATGTCTGTAAGCCTCATGGTTTCTGTTTGGGCTTCCTCGCCACTTTCATTTGCTTTTGTGTAACTGTCTTGTTTTATCGTTATTTGTATTTTGTGGTAAATCAAATAAAGTTAAAGTTAAGTTAAAGTTAAGTAGTAATAGCAGTAGTAGCAGTAGCAGTAGTAGTAATAGTAGTAGTAGTTCTTACTGTAGTATGACGCCATCGTGTAAATGGCTTATTAATCACAGTTATGTTATTAAAACTCACAGTTAAAACTCGGAGTTTTAAGTCCCAAGTTTCTTTAAAATCCCAAAGATGACAAAAGAGTGTACGAATCTAGGGGAGAGGGTTCAAAAAATAGGCTGTTTAATAAACTCAGCTCGCTGTTCGTGTTTTATCAAATCTAAAACACTTAGTTGAATCTCCTGTTCTAATTAACTCTGGCGATATAAAGAGAAATGCTCGTGCCCGTTAACTAAAATATAAATCAATGTGCAATGTTTTTCTTATTGTTAATGTTATTTTCTTATTCATATGTTTTTTAATTATCTTTCACCTTATCTGCGCAGGTGCAGGAAATAACCAATCGATTTTGTTCATCTTCTGTTACCGAGCTTGAAAAGATTACTGTGGTGACAATCGACGCATTTCAGGTTGGTTTCAAAAAAAAATGCCTACTATTTCCATGACTTTATTAAAAGCCCACATTAATTTGATAAGCAAATTGAACCGTTTTGGTAAGGGTCTGGAATGTTTGTAGAATTTAGTGATATTAAACGTTCCGGTCAAATAAAGCCAGGAATAAAGTCGGCATTGTCACAGGGAAACTAGCCTGTGAGCAAGCTGTCCTATTTGGGCAAGCGAAGCGAGCCTCGCGAGAACGCGCGAGCGAGGGGCCGAGGAAAGGATTGCTCTGCCCCTCGCGGCTTCGCCGCTCGCTCGCGCGTTCTCGCGAGACTCGTTTCACTCGCCCAAATAGGACAGCTTGCTCGCAGGCTACGGGGAAACTGCATCACTTGGTGGAGTACGGAGATTGTCTGACTGAGTGTGATTCGTTTAAGAATCCACTTAGAGCTATAGGATTACACACCATACTGCCCTTGCGGTATTGCCAGTGTCTTACGTATGCGCACAGCCAAATCACCAAGGACGTAGGCAGCCATGGACGGCTTTTTTTACTTGTTAGGAGCTATCAGCAGCATGGTATATCCGTAGGAGAAGAGCAGGACATGAAAGACCAGTGCATCGCAGGGTTCGGTGTGGTGTTAATCGTTAAGAGTAGGACCTCTTATGGAATGAGATATTAGCAACTTAACATTAAGAGGGCTCCCGAAAAAAAAGAAAGAAAAAGAAACTTCACTCATTCCTGGTTGATATTCTAATAAGGCATGATGGCTACATCGAAATTTCCTAAAATATTACTAACAGCTCTAAAAAATACAAATGAAAAGATGCTTGAATGGAAATTATTTAATAAAGTTGATGATAACTCCATTTGATGTAAGTAATTATGTAAAATAGAAGTTTCATTTTCGTAAAACTAGCCAATGTTAATTAGATCAATCAAAGGAATTTAACTGTAAATACTATAATGTTTTTGTATAACTGACTGTTCCGCCTAGAGTAGCTAAAATAAATGCTGCCTACAGACCAGTCACTTGTTGTTGTCTTTCTGTAGTGTACTCTGGAAATACTATTGTAATAAAGCTGACTTGTTGAGTGTGTGCTTCTTTCGGTATTTGAGTTGTATCTTTTTTTACAGGGACAAGAAAATGATATCATCCTGCTTTCTCTGGTCCGGAGCAATGCACAAGGCAAAATTGGTTTCCTGTCATCGATAAACCGCTTGTGCGTGGCCATCTCTCGAGCGCGGTGTGGTCTTTATCTATTCGGCAATAATTCGCAGTTAAGAAGGGCATCTAGCAAAGGCTGGGAGGTATAAATGTCGTTAATTTTACGTCCTTTAAATTAGTCTTGTATTGGGCTAAAAAAGTCTTTGGTGATTCTGGAAGCTTCGGCTATATAAAAGAGGATTGTCATCACATAATTATTAGTTTAGAGCTGCAGGCTAATTTAATAAGTGATTATAGGTCATTATTATATCACTGATTAGAAAGCGATATATTTTCTCACTAGATTATCAGCAAATCAATGGCAGAGAAAGGGCTTCTTGGCACGCATTTTCCATTTCGTTCTCATGGAGATTCGGTTAGTAACTTATACTGAATTCATTGATGCAGTAAAAACCCAAGTCAAGGCCTCGGTCTGACATTTCCCTGAAATGACCTCAGGCTCGGTTAATAAGTGGTAAATAAAAACGACAAAAAACAACAAAAATTTGGCAAATTGCATTTGTAAAATGCTGAAAAACAAGTCGTAGCACCATGTGAAATTACTGGCAAAGATGTTTGAATGGTAATGCCGTAGGATTATCTCATATCAAACACAAACGCAACATTTTATCCGGCGCACAATATCAAACCGAGAGCGGAGAATTAAAAATGCCTCCGGAGGGCAGTGTTTTTGATGAATTTATTAGTGTTTAATTTATAATGAAACAAAATTTCCAGTGACTGTTAAACTAATCAGTGAGTTTGAGAAAATCCATCAGCTATTAGACCCGACTTTTGTTTTATGCTGGCAAAAGTTAAAAGTACTCAGTTAGAAGAGCACTGTATAGCCACGATACTCCGTTTAAATGGCTCTTTTCTTAAAAAAGACCTCGGTCCTTGCTCAAACGAATTTGGTAGTTATTTAGACTGCAAAACAAAATCGGTTTTGCGAGGTTTCTCTCCGTTTTCACCCTTGTTCCAAACCCGTCGTTTGTTTTTATTTGCTCTCGTTCTTGACCCAAAAATACATGCTGTCTCGTAGTCTAGAAGTTATTGTATAAAACCAAATTTATGCACTTCACCTATTTCAGTTGTATACCCTTTTCTTGTTCTTACCAGAAGACAGAAAGGCACACTCAGAGTCCCGTTGTCACCACTTCTGCAAGTAAGAAAATGAAATGGAACTCTTTTAATATTTCCTAATATTTTCCAGGCGTTTTTTGAATGACCCGTCAACCTCCTCCTTAGAATCATTTTTTGACTCGCCCCAACGCTCGGTCAGTTTCAACGTCCAAATCGTTCGCACCTCAAAATACGCCTGCTTTGCAGGCTAATTTCCTGTTTACTTATTCTTTCGTTCATTCATTCGTTCGTTTATTTATTTATTTATTTATTTATTTATTTATTTATTTATTTAAATATTTGTTTATTTATTTGTGTTAATTACGTATCAATTCTGTGCTCGAAGTTTTGTCTTGCTAGTTTTCAAACACGTGACAAGGGCCATACTTTTGGACAAACAATTAAAAAAATATTCGGAGAATTTGTATGAAAAAATTGTTTAGGATGGAGACACTTTTCAGGGGGGCGTCTGTACACAGGTTATTGTCCACCAGCATGCATGTCAGACTTTACTGTCTGTTTTCTAAGAATGTGAAACAGTCTTGACCTTCACTGGTCCTGAGCTGAGGCACAGATTGAATAGTTTGAAGTACGTGATATGAAGCTGTTATTCGTCCTTACCCCTCCTTTAGGTAGTCCGATTAACATCACGATTACTAGCTCTCCGCAAGCAAGTGTTATCATAGCAGTAAACAGCTCAGTGAATACTATAAACACCACCGATTCAGGTTAGAATCGAAAGAATTTACTTGAATAAGTAGAGTATATTTACAAATAATGACATATTTTTGATGGTGGCACCTCCACTAGATGACTTTTCGTCTATGACCGCAGCGTAACACGTACAATCGCTTTTGGAAATATCTCTCGGGAACGTTGGAACGCCACCGAAAATAGGGAATAGTGGAAGCTCTGACTTATCGCAACTTAATAAAATGATCTTTCGCGGAAACGCTTTCTACGCAAGCTACTTTGTATACCTTTTCCTGATCGCATTGGCGTTTTGAGGGAAAACGGGAGTACCACGAGAAAAACCTCTCGGGGTGAAAAAAAAAACTCAATCCACTGATGGCGCTGCAGCGCCAGGATTTTTAGCCCCAGAGGCGAAACACAAGTAATAAAGAAAGACAACAACACTAAAAATGCAAGGTTGTATACCAGTAATGCAGTGGAACCCTGCTTTACGGAAACTTCGTTATTACGGACAGTTTTGTTTGGTCCTTGAGGAAATCCTTTACATCTTCTCTTAATTCCAACCCATTTACTGAGTGAACGTTTGCATCACTATAACAAACGATCAGCTTTCAACATATACTCTGATTATCAAAGAACATAAAATAGTAAATTTCCTTGATAGAGGGTCCTACCACTTAGCTTAAATGGCTATGTCACGCTATTTACTATCTTTTCAAAAAGCTGAAACGTGTCTTTGCATAAATTGAATTCCAAATAATAATAGTGAGGACCATATTTAGCCATTGAAACTGTTTCTTGTCGTCTTCTGTCAGGGATGGCAAGGATGGACAAGTATTGAAACCTGAAAAAATGGGCAATTCAAGTTTTAATGCCATGCGTGCCAGTCACCAAAAGTATTATGTTTTGTGCTCCCCAAAAATTTGTTTGATAACTTCGTCATAACTCCTGAGAAGCATTTTCCTCATGACATAGCCCCTTTAGCAAATCCAAAAAGCTATAGCCTTTTTAAAGAGTATACTAAAACTGTATGCAAATACCAAATCAATATCTGTAACAAAATTGCTGTTTCAACCGTTATAACTTAATGGCATTTTCAATGTCTATACTTCTAATTATTAGAAAATTAGTATATTAACTGACAAAAAGGGGATCTCCCTTGACAAGCTCGATAGAGCTTGCAAAGATCCCCTGGGACTTAAAAGAAAATCTTTACGTTTCATCAAGTTGTTTGATAATAAATATGGCTATTTTTTTATACGAAATTTCCGTTGATTAAATTCTTCTACATATTTTTATCTATACTTCTACAGGGCATTCTCTATCAGTTACGACGTCCTCGCCACACATGGGCACACACACACCATCTCAAATGTCTGCGAAAATACCTGTTCAGGATCCAAAGTCACCACTTCAAGATGTCGCACCTACCTTCAACCTAAGGAAACCCAGGCTAGCCCCTCAGGACGCAAGGTCGCCCACCCAGGTGACTTCAGACGGAGAGAAATCTCGTGATTTGGGTGAGGGCGAGACATTGAAAGATAGTCCGGTTCAAGAGTCAGTAAACCCAAAGGGCAGCGTAGACAACACGCTCTCGGGCCTGGTACAGTTTACAGGTGAACAGGTCTCTGAAGTCAAGCCAGTGAATAAACGGGAAGAGGAACAAAGCAAAGAGGAGGCGACGAGAGAGCAACCTGAAGTCAGCACTGAGGATTTTCCTTCAGGTATTGAAGGGTTTAATGAAGAGAAGTTACTGCAAGAGACAAATCAGCCTGGCAAAGATGACGCAAGAGAGGAACAACCCTTGCAGCGTTTTGAAGAGTTTGACAAAGAGAAGCCTATACAAGAGACGAAAGAACCTACCAAAGATGACAAGAGCGGAGATAAGTCTTCGAAGAGTTTTGAAGATACTGAAAAACGAAAACCACTACAGGAGAGTCCAGGCAATGAAACGGAAGGTCTTTCTGAGAGTAAACCTTTACAGGAAACCGCTAATTCCGCGGTCAAGACTAAAAGTACCGTAGAAGAGGAGGTACGTCCTACTCAGGAGACCGTGAGTCCAAGTCAAGGACATACTGAGGAGTCTGATCAAGATAAGAGCAAGTCGTTGCAGGAGACAGGAGAACCAAGCCAAACGCAAGAGGCGAAAGTAGAAACCACAGAAGAAAGTCAAACGGGCCACGACGTGTCTTCAGTTGACAATCCTGATGTGAAACGACCTAAGCAAAAAACTGTCAGCTCTGAAGCTAACTCCGACAGTTTGAAAGAAGAGGCTGTCCCCACCCAAGAAACCATGGCCGCTGGCAAGGGACCTTTTGAGGAGTCCGGGATTGAAGTAGGGGTCAAGGCGCACCCAAGGGACGAGATACACGACGTGCCTCCAGCAGAGAATTCCGAGTCGATACAGGCTAAGCAAGAAACAGCGAGCTCTGAAAAAGAGTCGGACAGTTTAAATGAAGAGGCTGTTCCCACTCAAGAAACCATGGCGGCTGGTAAAGGACCTTTTGAGGAGTCCGGTATTGAAGTGGGGGTCAAGGCGCATCCAACTGACCAGAGAGAATAGTCACTTCTAACTGCCTATGTCAAAGCTCGCCTTCCTCAAGGCCATAAATGCCTAAGTGTGGGAAACAGCCCAATTGCTTTGATTGTGAAACTTGAGTGAGAATAAGCAGAAACAACTTTTAGAAATGTCTAGGCTAGAGGTCGGAACTTATGTCAAAGACGAAGTCATTGGCGAAAGATTCTCGCAATAAGCGTAAATTTGTATAAATACCTTTTCAACGACATAACGGCGAAAAACTAAATTAATAATTAATTCATTCTCAGTCGCTAGTTAAAGACAATTCAAGACCTATCTTTTTGGGAGAATCTACACTGTTGAAGAAGGGGCAAACAATTAATAGTTAGTAAATTAGAAGATTAAGGACACAGAATGTATATATTTTTTTTCAAGTTGTCATTGGTATATGAGTTTGAAGTAACTAATGTGCAATGGGCTTTCCTTTCATGCGGAGCATTGGTAAGCCATTCTCTTTGTAAATTTTTTTAAATAAGGCACCATATCATTGGATTTATTGGAAAATACGCTATACAAGGAAACGGTTTATAATTATCGTTATTATTATCATTGTCATTGTCATGGTCAGACAGTATTATCAATTATTATTATTATTATTATTATTATTATTATTATTGTTATTAATAATATCACAGTACTATTAGTTGGATTAGAACATTGATTCTTTTGAGATTTTAAGGTCGGTACACACATGCGTAAGAGGTTCTAGGACACCCTTCCACAAAATTCCACAAGGGGATTTCACTTATGACTGCCTCTTAAACGCTATCCAAGCGTGTGTGATAATGGCGTGAGCTCGTTAATTTAGTTTAGTTGAAATGAACCGTTTTTTAATTGAATTTTTTTTGCCGAATATATGATATATTTTTAATGGACTGAGTTTTTTCAATCGAAATTAAGTGTCTTTTTTTCTTAATCGAAAGGAATAATGTAAATAGTGCTTTGACTTAATAGTTTTTTTAAGTGAAATTAATGGTAAATAGGATTTTATAGTTAGCTTTGTTATTATTATTATTATTATTATTATTATTATTATTATTATTATTATTATTATATCATAGGTGACGAATTACTCCTTAATTTTGGCGCGAAATTTCAGCATTAATTTGTAATTTCACATGTGAAATTACTAAATTGCCATGGCAACCTGCCGTACGCGTGAAATTTTTTTCCCTAATTTCACTCGTCATCATTTGATTACACATACTTATTATTTCAGTTGTTATTTCAGCGATTTTCTTTTTTAATCAAAGTACCGCAGACATTATTCTGTGATTTCTCACGAATTAACGAGATCCAGGAGGTCATTCGTCTGTTGAATCGAACCTCCACTTATGGCCAACTCTCCACATAGGACATTTTCCTTCTCCATCACTAAGTTCTTATGAAAGAAAGACATTTTCGAGACAGCTAAAGCGTCAAACAGTTGCATACAATCTTGTCTTAACCCTTTAAGCCCCAATATTCGCATTCAAATTCTCCGGACTGAGCTCTATACATTTCCTTAAAGAATTAGTTGAGAGAAATTGATAAAAGATCAAATTATTGTCCCTTTGGTGATAATTTTATTTATTGATCTTTATATCCTGTTGTCTCGATAAAGTATCGATTTTGTGAGGAGAAAATTGATGTTGGTCACTTAACGGCCACTTTCCTCTGTTCCTAGGGTGGCCGTTTTGGGCGGGGTTCGACAGTAAATTGTTTCATAGAAACCTCTAGGCTACCATCTTGCCTAGCCAGCGCTGCAGACGAAACTAACCGGGATTTGTGTACCTTTTTTGACGCAGGCTTCAACTTACCGCTTCAATTTGCTTTGCTTGAAGTTTCGAATTAATTTCTTTGCACGCAGGATCGTTGACGAGCCCGTGGAATAGGAAGTAGAATACTACGCGCTATTATGCACCAATTCCATTGTCTTCTTTTCTTTACTTGTAGCTATTTTAAACTAGTTGTTATTCACTGTTTCACGGGTCAAGTAAAATCATAATTACTCTAAGAAATAAGAATTTATGGCTGCGAAGAGAAGCTAATGACATTAAAATGCTCACTTGTAAATTTCGCCGTCTTTCAAACGTTTATGAAATTCCATCTGGGATTCGACATTTACGACTAATAAAAATTATCTTAATCCCAGCCCCGCCCCCCTTACCCCCTTTTTAGTATCGTTTATTCGCTCAGCAAGAATAAGTTCGGCTTGGTTAGCCCTATAGACACTTAAAACCTCAGGGGCAACTCTTAACGTTATTGACAACTCATCTTAGTGAAAGAAACAACATGACGTCTCCGAATGGCCACTTTAAATAAGGCCTCTATTGTTGTATCAACTTGACTCAAAATTCTCTAGGAAATAACCTTCTCCCAACAAGTGCTAAGAACTTTTAGGTCCAAAAAAGGGCCCGGACTTGAATGTTAGGCGCTTGGTTATTCGCGCTTTGCCATATGGCATTTTATGACGTCATGTGGTTGCCGCCATTGTTTCATACAAAGGAATACCGTACAATAGGCTCCTTGCATGACTTGATCACGTGATCAACTTTCGGTAAACACGAACACAGTTCACTTTTGAAAAATTTTGTTAGCCTGAAAGAGCATATTAAAATTGGGTAACCTGAGAAGTTTCAGCCGTATATCTCAAAAGTAGCGATTGCAACGGCCGCCGAAAGTTGGAAGCATTTGTACGAGATAAACTTTTGCCATCCAGTCACGTTTGTATGGTTTTCCATACAAATCCTTGTAATTTCGAAATTTTCAAAACGGTCATGAAATATTTCCTTAAGCATTACAGGGGTCAAATCTCCGTTTAATTCTAAAAGGCAATTTGAACCCTTAAATGCGTAAAGGAAAGATTTAATTTAGATGCTATTCTAAACATTACTGTAAATCCCCTCACACACCGTGAATTGTCTATTTTCCTTTCAAGGACATTTTTTTTTTTTCAAATCTCCCAGCCAGCAAAAATTTGCCTGAAGAACAGACATTTTGATCCACCTTTGGTGTTGTTTATTTACCGTAACAAGGTGATCTGTACACTAGCCCGACTCGTGACCTGTGACTTGTGACCTGGAATTTGTTCCTGCTGCTGATTTAAGGTGTTTTGGGGATAAATTGAGAACTTGAAAGTCCTTTCTCTCCAAGAGCGTGGAAAAAAGATTGGCTGCTACAGCTGAAATCCTCTTCAAATGCATTACCAGATTCTTTTGGTGACATCAAGAGCGGTTCCGATCTGGACGCAAGTTATGACTTCTGCAAAGGGAAAGCTCAGCTGAAAACTGAATCCCTCGATGACCTCGACTACAAGATATTTGGAGTGGACGATAAGAATTGCTTGTATGGAGACAATTAATGCCGACATAAATTACATCAATCGACATCAAGTATGAAACATCTAAATTGTGTGTTTTCAGTAAGGCTAATACAGGCCATGCCAACGGACGAAGCAGTTATGGGAATATGTTTGTCTATAAGCTATAATCATGAGGTAAGCGGACGATTATTGCTAAAGAGCGTTAATTATCGAGGCAGTATACTTTCCTATATTCACCATGTTCACATAGACCATAATGCCCCCAAATGTCCCATACTTCTACAAAGGTTGACGTCATATCAAAGTCCTTTTGCGTCCTCTTGCATCTTTTAGAGACGAAGTATACATACAGCGCCGCACTGCCAGTAATAGGTATGTTTTCGAAAATAGAACCGATTAAACTAATTCAGAATATATCTGGAGGAATACTTTTCCCTATCCTCAACTTTCGACAAATAGATTAACTTCAACGGTTCGCCCCCCACATTTTACCGACCGCCGAAAGCAAAAATGAGTATCAAGATTTGATTATATCGGCTGAGTCATATAGATTTAGCCAATACTAAAAGCGGAGCTCCTGAAAAATATTAAGCACAATTAAGTCGAAAAACCGTCAATCGTAGAGGAGCCAACACTCGAAACGTCAGTTTCTCATCGAATCCCTCTACGATGAATTCAAGTCTTTGTAACTCTTTCCCCAATCCACGGGAAAAATACAGTTTATCTATGAACTAGCCTCTTCAACAAATAACGGCGCAGTACGCACTCTTCAACGCTTAAGGTCACTTTTGTGGTTTAAAAAATTTGGGTGTTGTAGCTTATCTTCTCCGCCCTTAAATTTGCCATACTACAGTAGGAACCCGCTTTACGGACACCCGCTTAATATGGACACCTCGTTATTACCGACAGTTTTCTATGCGCCTGAGGAAAGTCCATAATAATAATAATAATAATACAGACAACCGTTAATGCAGACAATGGACACTTGTTTCTTGCCCAATGAACAGTTTCTCATAAAAAGTTAACCTCGCTAATGCGGACACTTCATTATCAACTGACCCAGAAATCCTTAAGGATTATGAGGGAGGAAAAGTTTAAAAAAGTATATGCTACCACCACACTAACAAACTTCGGATTATTTTCTGTAGAAGGAGGTCCTATGGGCGCCATGAAGAAGGATACTGTGGGATTTGAGCTAAATTTAGGAAAGATGTGATTTTGGAAACTGCAGCAACAAAACTAGGATGAATATAATAAAGGGGCAAAGCTTGGTAACAACATCATTTAAAGTAGAACAAAGAGTATGTCTTCAGTGGTATTGGCTCTGAGTGGTAGTATATACTATCTGGCCATAACGAACTGGTATGTTTACCAAAGAAGACTTAAAGGGATATAAAGTGTTTTATACTTCAAGTAGCTAAGGGTAGTTGTAATCAGAGTCAGAAATAAGAAAGCAGTTGCGTATGTTTCATGCAGTTTAATTTCTCGACTAGCTGAAACAAATCATCCTTTGATATATAAGTATGTCTTTCGTGGAACCAGAGTTAGGGATGAGGGCTACATGGTTGAACGTGCCGCCGCACTAACAAACAAAAGACTAATCTGACAGCTACTGAATATATTTCCGTGATAAGGACTGTCTTCTTGGTCAAGAATTACATTTGGTAAACGCACATTATTTGACACCATTTCATTGCCTCGTGAACGATTACGAATACAAAATGTTTTACTACTTTTTAAGGTGACTCGACCCAGTTTTTTTTGGGGGGGTACCATCCTACTTTGAAGCTCTCTGGTATCCCCACCTTTACTTTTATCGTAAGTCTAACACGTAGAATGGATAACATATAGATCAATCTACAATATAACATAAAATTTTTGGTTATAATGCCACGCCCCTTTGAGGTCTGAGTCGAAAATCTGCTGTTGCCGGCATTTTTTCGTGAAAATCTCTCGGCTACACATAGTGCGCATTAGTGCCTTGCGCTGAACAGAGTTTCACCAAAATCGCAAAGACCCAATTCGAGAAATTCAGCGGTTTCCAAATTTAGGTCATAATTCACGCGAAAATGATAAGCAAACTTTACACGGATTATATCTAATAAACTATGAGATTCATCTCTTTATTTTGGGCATCGTTATAACAGATGGGTCCTTGCAAGTCAGCAAAACGCTTTAGGGCCTTGTAAATGCGCGCGATTTCGAGCAAAGCAAACATATAGAAATTATAGTTTTCGCTATTTGTTGACGTTTGTCAGCGTTTAAGAGTCCTTCTCACGAAAAAAGCATTTTCTTAAAAATTCGTAGTTTTTTTTCCTTCAAATTTTTTCAGGGCCACAATTGATTAACTAACTACCCGGACTCTGAATTTCATGGTCATTGAAAAACTGTGACATTGTCTTCTTTAAGCCCAAACTTGAGTAAACATTGAAGATTTTTAGCGTTTTGGCTGAGTTTGTGCTTTGGGAGTTGTCTATTGTTTCTAGTCTGTCATTATACAGCATTCTTGTTCAGCACGCGTGCAATGACCGCGCTTGGCTGACTTCCGAATGCTCACCGAGATATAATAATTTTGGTAAAGTGAGACAGGCCATCGCGTGATACATAGAGGTTTAAGTCACAATTTTTAATCAATTCTCGTGCTTCTTGTGCCTTTGCAAAAAAAATCAAGAAGTGCTACACACTAAATCTACTTACTATTAAAAAAATATCATTTTTTCATAGGTTTAATGCAAGCCAATAATTAAACCAACTCGTGACGGGAATATCTCGGTGAGCATTCGGAAGTCAGCCAGGTGTGGTCATTGCAGGCGTGCTGAACAAGAATGCTGTATAATGACAGACTAGAAATAATAGACAACTCCCAAAGCACAAACTCAGCCAAAACGCTAAAAATCTTCAATGTTTACTCAAGTTTGGGCTTATAGAAGATAATGTCACAGTTTTTCAATGACCATGAAATTCAGAGTCCGGGTAGTTAGTTAATCAATTGTGGCCCTGAAAAAATTTGAAGGAAAAAAAACTACGAATTTTTAAGAAAATGCTTTTTTCGTGGGAAGGACTCTTAAACGCTGACAAACGTCAACAAATAGCGAAAACTATAATTTCTATATGTTTGCTTTGCTCGAAATCGCGCACATTTACAAGGCCCTAAAGCGTTTTGCTGACTTGCAAGGACCCATCTGTTATAACGATGCCCAAAATAAAGAGATGAATCTCATAGTTTATTAGATATAATCCGTGTAAAGTTTACTTATCATTTTTGCATAAATTATGACCTAAATTTGGAAACCGCTGAATTTCTCGAATTGGGTCTTTGCGATTTTGGTGAAACTCTGTTCAGCGCAAGGCACTAATGCGCACTATGTGTAGCCGAGAGATTTTCACGAAAAAATGCCGGCAACAGCAGATTTTCGACTCAGACCTCAAAGGGGCGTGGCATTATAACCACGTGACATTTACTCCGATCGCCAAAAATTTTATGTTATATTGTAGATTGATCTATATGTTATCCATTCTATGTGTTAGACTTACGATAAAAGTAAAGGTTTGGATACCAGAGAGCTTCAAAGTAGGATGGTACCCCCCCCCCCAAAAAAAAAAAACTGGGTCGAGTCACCTTAATTCTCCTTTAAAAATAAACTATCTAACTGAATTTCATGTATACAAGAATTTGAACTCCCTCCGCCACCCCACCTCCTTCGACAATACGTATTAAATCAAGAGGTTTACTCCATCGGGCGTTTAACCTTAATTGTTTAGTAGATCGTTCAGTATCAGTATTAAACTGGAAGGTTTTGGTGCGCCATGTAGTACAAAGCAGCCGAACTTGTTTTAGTAACTTAGTAACTTGTTTGTTGCCTTATTAAATAGTCTAAATAGCAACACATGATTCAGTTAATCTTTTAAGAATGAAAAATTGCCTACCAAACTTTCTTTGTAGCGGAAAAACATTAACCGGAAACTGTTTGAGACTGAAACTAACAAAGACAAACGTACAATTTATTACTTTGGATTCCAAAAACGAGCACTGTGCATGTATTACGACGTCTTGGTAGACCACAGTGCGTATTATATATGTGTTATGAGTAAAATCCTCGGTTATCAACTACCATACCATTATTGGATATGTGCTAAATTCATCAAATTGTTCAGCTAATTCACAATCTTTTTTCTCAAATGTATATCAGCAGTGACGGACAACTACACTGCTCTGGACTTGTCTCAAAAACTCCAGAAAAGCGGGTAGCTTGTCGGCAATCTGTTCCGGTTCCCAGTTTCCCTCATCGAGGAGACTATCCCATTCGTCACAATGCAGGTGAATGTCAGCCTAAAATCAAACGTTGAAAAAAGTTTTGGTAGAATAAGAACATAGTACATTAAGTGTCTATTTGAATTAGATACAGGGAAACGTCGTGAACTTTACTGTAAATGAAATTTAGGGAAATTAATAAAAGCATTATAAAGCAACCAGGATTAGATTTTAACAAAAGAAAAAAACAACAGGAAAAGAACAAGGTGTAAGATTAAGAAAAGATCTATAGACGAAAATTCACGAAGATCAACTTCTTTTTTAGGCTTTAGTCACCTAATTTACAGAGGCCGGTTCATTGTTTCGTATCTCGACTGTTATTCTTGTACACTTGAATTCTCTAACAAGTAGCTAACTGAACGCGCGCCATCAATTCCAAAGGCCATCAATTAAAATAACCGATAAATCAGTGCAAAATGAAACAAAAATTGATGTAGTACATGGTTGATTTGCTCCGCGGCACATTTAATCTGAATTGCCGTTATAATTGATCGTCCGAGTTTGAGATGTCAGCTTTAGATTGAGGGCCAGTCGGTTCCAGTCCTTACCGAGATCTTTTGAGAGAGAGAAGCACCGGCCAACTGTCCATGACCAGAGTTTCTTTTGAAACGTCCCCTTCATTCTCTTTAAACAGAGCGAATCCAATGACTCAAGGAGAGTCCGAGGGGAATTCATCCGACATCCACTAACTAATGCTGCACAGCCTCATACAGTCGATTTGAAGCCTGGTTAGCTTATTTATCTAACTTCCAGCCTGGCTTTGGTTATTTTCAAGCTCACTGCTGAGCCTGGTTTGACTCAAGGGAGTACTTCATTAAACCAGACTTGAACACCGTTCAACCCAGGCCTAAACAGGGTTTTGGTGGAAGGGATGGGACTGCCTTAATTACGTCGACCTCATTTTAAAAGAGTTGAATAGTGCTAGTGAACAAATTGGGGCCCCTCAGATTGCGTAATAGAAGAAACTCATAAGGGCTTATAGTAATTTTTGCGCAAGATAATTATAAAAACACTGATGAAAAACCTTTGGGCGAATGTCGTCAATGCTGCTTGCGTCAGGCTCATAAGGGCAAACGTTTGTTGCTTGATCTTTGCAAACAGTCAAGCTGAACTGTTCTCCATCCGACATTTGATACTGATAAGTCTTTCGCCGACTACACCGCTTGTAAAACAAGTCAAACCCATCCTGCAGCTCTGAAGCCGGCGGCAGCCTTAACTGGTCACCCTCAATCCTCATTCCCGTTAGGTAAGCTTCTAAGATTTTGTCTTCTTCTTCGTCTTGTGGAGTTTTTGGGACATAAGTGGTGCCTTGAAAAAAAAAACAAAGAACTGTTCTTAAAAAAGGACTGCTGCAGTAAGCCCCTTTGTATCATTACAATCGACCACACGGGAACAGCATCGTTAAAGTATACGCGTATATGAAACACAGGTTGCTCAGACATGCATGGCCAGATGAAGCACCTAAAATGAGCACTGCTCAGTCTACTCACTTGTTAACCTGGTTAACAGTCCTTAGTGCCATTCAACGATGGGTTTCAATAGATCGTGATCTAAATGAGAAATCCTTACCCGTCCACTTTAATCCAGAAATAAATAAAGTTACCTTTCTGGATCTCTTGAAAGCACAATTCTTTTGTTTTCTTTGGTAGCGGTAATCGATTAATATGTTTTCTTCTATTTGAAATTATCTGAGCCCGGCGCATAAAGTCAAACAAGATTACTCAGAGTATGAAAGTGGACATGATCTTCGCAGTAGAAAGAGCAACCAAAGCGTTTGAAAAAGAACCTGGAAAAATTCAGGATTAACCGGGAACAGAATCCTGGCCTTTGCGATAACCAGACGCAACGCGCAGTCAATCAAACCTGAATTTTTCAGGTTCTTTTTCAACCGCTTAGATTATTCATTCTACTACGAAGATCATGTTCACTTTCATATCTTTACCCGCAGTTCAAAATATGATTCATTCCATATATTTAAAAATTACTGTAATCAAACAAAAGACGCCCAATCCCTTTCCTTCCTAGACATTACCGTAGGAGTAATGGGCCCCGAAAAGAACGTTACAGGGTGCTTTTAAATATTACCCGATTAAACTCTGACCTCCAAAGAAGATTATACTTGCAGTAGTTACCAGCAAGAGCCTTATGCGTAACCTTGTCATAACCCCTTACTAATTCAAACAGCTTTCTTTTTGTGACAGGTCATCCTCTCTTAATAATTAGTAAACCAATCAAATAAGTCAAATAAGGAGTTAAGAGTTTTTAAGATTAGCCTTCATTCAAGGTCAAGCGGTTTGAGAGGAACCACAAACAATCGCAGACTTTTAAGTGCAGGGATTTTCAAATAAAGCGAAATTATAAAAGGGAGTCAAATAAAGGATGACAGAAATACGGGTCAACAATTTTCACTGCTATCTAATTCGACGGTCTTACATGTTCTAATGGACAAACGGCAATCGAGGTCCTGAGAAGGTATCAAAATATCCGCTCTCAATCGGCTTTGAAACTGAGAGCAGATGTGAAAACAGGGAGTGTCCGAACTGTCTCCTTGCTCATCAGACATCACACGTGTTCGAATGTTCTTTACAGTAATGGGTGCCCTGCGTGAAAATGCCATGGATGATGCTGCTTCCCCAACCTCTTCTCCTTCCGATTCTGTGAGCCAGACCTATTCATACAAACAACAAAGGAACATTTTATTACTGGGAAGCAAATCAAGAGATGTAAGAGAAGAAGGGCGAACCTGCGATACTCCAGAAGAAGGCTTTAACACAGTTTATTAAAGTTTCAAGTCAGAATCAGCCATCGTGTAAGAAAAACTGCATGGGAGAATGTACAAAGCTTCTTAGAAGGGCTAGACCTGGGTGTTTTGAAAGCCTGTTTTATCCCAAGAGAACCCTCTTAGTTAGAGTCCTGGAACGTTATTTTTGCGCACAAAACCTCCGTTGAATAGAAGTCTGGTTGGTTGTAGATGTTACACTACCATACGCGACCTTTCCTAATTGCAATCCCACCACTCAGGGGCAACCAGTACCTTCACACGAACATCCCTGCAGGTTGGGGTGTAGAAAGTGAGGTCATGTCTAATGTCCTCTTTTGCCGCTTTGGATGGGAGACTCTGCTCAATATCCAAAACTTCCATGTCTTCTACGCCCTCTACGAAAAATGACTTCCAGCTTTTGTTAACCCCATCCTCTAGTTTTTCTTTGAATTCTTTTAGCGTGAACGTGTCTTCTAATTCGTCTGTAAAAAAAGCAAATTTTGATTTTAAAAGTATTGTCTATTTTGCTTGGTTAAAAGTAAAACTTACCAAAGACCACCGTTTTTCTTTTTGAGGGAACTTAAAGACGAAAAAAGCGAAAGGCAATGAGATAGCCAATAAGATTATCAAGAGCGGCTATACTCTGCTATGTGTTTATCTGGAACAAATAATTCTGCTGGTGCTCCAATGAAAGCAACAACAACAACAACACCAAATGCTTTATTTACATGACCATAAAGGAATTACCGTACTGCAAAAGCTATTAGTCTAAATTTAAGTACTGATTCAACTAATTAGTACGTGCAAAACATCACAAAACGTTACAGTTCTCATTCATTCATTCATTGATGTTAATTTGGTTCTTAATTCAAAGCATTGCGAGATAAATGAAACTAATTGACAGTTAATTAAATAATCAGAAGAATTCATAAGAAGAGATATTAAAGTATCGTGTGAAAGTGATTTGAAGTCAGGTATTTTAGTTTCTAGTTTGGAGAAAAATATGTCTCTGATCTGAGAATAAGCCTTACAATCTAGTAAGAAATGATTTTCATCTTCAATTTTGTTACTTGTACAAAAGTAACATATCCTTTCATTGCGAGGGATTTTTTCGTATGTACCTGTTTCAATTCTAAGTTGATGACTACTTATTCTAAATCTAACTAATGCTTTTCTCGAAGGGTTTTTTCTTGTTAAAACTACAACGTAGATACGGCGAGGGGCTATAGTCGTCTTTGAAAGCATCTTGAAGCTGTTTTCAAACCAGAGTCGATAGTTGTTTTTTTTTTATTGATTTGGTTATGAGTTGGTACGCTTTGTGATTGGCTGATTGGCTGTTTTACTAAAAAGTGTTTTTCCTCGCTTGTCACCCGCCATAAACGTTTGCTAAGACTGGTCCTTTTCGTTATCATTATAAACGTGTAATGTCAAGAGTAAATAGGTTGTTATTTTTTATTAATACTAATAAGTTTAAACCAATTTAGCCGATTCTTCCTTTTTTTTACCTTCGCGTTAGAGGACGAGGATGCCCTTCCTTTATTAGGTGCAAACTTTTGAGCCTAACAAGCCATGCAGCCTTAAACCAGAAGTACTAAATGTTAACCTTTCCCGTTTAGACAGAGAGACGTGAGACATAAACTTTCCGGTTTCAAACAATTGAACAATCTAAGGTCCTGACTTCACATACATTCATAGCGACGCTCCACGCACGCGAAGCGCGCGAAGCGGAGCGCCATGGGTAAGAAAATTTGGCAATCTACCCATCCTAGAAATTTTGGTAATCACGTGAACGTACGCCCGACCAACCGTCTGTCCGAACCAGAGGCATACCAATGTAAAATAACTCAACCAACAGGTATGGCAACCCAAATGCAACTCGAGGTTATTTTGCCGGGAAATCGCATAGCCACCCGCGTCTTGTGAAGCAGAGACAACTAAAGAGTCAATAAAGACGAAAACGGAAGGCGGAAATTGTTTCTGTATCCTTGTTTTCTAAAGTATTAAGCTTAGATTAATTATCATGTCCACAAATTTGGAATATAGAGAAAAAATAAAGTGGGCGACAGGCCAGCGAAACTCAACGTGAAAAAGAGCGACAGAGATTTAGAGCGGAAGATAAGGAGCTATTTGTTGGAAGAACAACATGAAATTTTTTTTAGCGGCGGTGAGAAAATGAGAAATCCTAGCGGCCACCAAGGTGAAAATGAGCGAGTGAAAAAAAGTGAACAACAACAGGTACGACATTTCCTCCATAAAACGTGTAACTAGGAAGTTTCTGGAAGTTTCACGTTGCGGTCGTGGAAAACAACGGCAAAGAAATGTACAAAAACATTGTGCTGCACCATGCAAAGTTGTTTTTTTTGCTAATTAGACCTATTGTTGTTTTTTCACCGTTCTCGTTGCCTTCGCCGCTTACCATAACATGATTTTATATTTTTTTTGAGCAAACTCTAAATATTATTGAGAGCTTCGCTTTTAGCCCTGGCTAAATCTATATATTATATGGTACGCCTTGCTTATTAATATGTTTGAGAAACTATATTAAGATCCGTACCTTCATCAACGTTAGTGATGTAAGCACGGCCAAAATGACACCACATGTCGACACGGACTTCCCCTTCGGCCTTCTCTTGGTGAATTCGCTTTAAAACTTTAACAATTTTTTCCTTTAATTTGTCTGTGTGTAGAAACCCATCGAGTGTATCCTGTAAGTTGATATTTATAAAACAAACAATGCGTACAAATGTAAGGATTGAAAAATTATATACAGTCGACTCCTGATAACTCGAACCTTCGAGGGAAATCGAAAAAAGTTCGACTTATCGGGAGTTTGAAACAAATAATTGGAAGTAAGGAATAAGCAAATGGATAGGAAGGAAAGGAAATTAAGCAACAAAGTATACAGGAATGGACACTGCATTTGAACTGGAGTGATAAAAAAGTAAAGACAAAGAATTTACTTGGTTGTTTTGAAAGAAATTCAATGTTTCGGACTTCAGTACAATGTTTTTTCCGGCTTGTCAAGCGTTTATATCGTGGTTCGAGTTAATTATCGAGGGTAGAATTGTATAGAAGGAGCTCAAGGGAAACAAAAATTACTTCGAGTTATCGAGGGTTCGAGTTACCGAGGGTAAAATTACAGTAAATTTAAGAAGGAAATGCAGGGGAAATCGACTTTGGTTCGAGTTAGCGCGAGGTTCGAGTTAGCGCGGGTTCGAGTTATCGGGAGTCAACTGTAGTGCTGTGACAGAGCTAGACAAAGCCCCCGTGGGACCTGGGTAACCAACTTAAATTTTCAGGCCAAACTGAAGCCTGCCACGGGGCCGAGAAAATATTTTATCACTATTACGTAGTCTACACTTTGAATTTAAATTTGAGTTTACGTTTGCTACTTATTTACCACTTGTTTTTGCACTTGCCATATGAATATTTGTTTAGTTTTTGTCGATATATTCGATCTCGGAGAGAAGACGAAACATAGCAGGCTGTAATTAAAAGTGCTGTTCACGGTAACACCTTCTTGTAGGAATTCGATCCTCCGGCTCCAACTAACTGACTTTTAATTTCTTCCTTGACTGATCAATAGATACAGGATTTACGGAATCTATTCTCGCTCATTATCACTACACGCGCCCTAATGACAAAACTGCCTTCTCTAAAACGCTCCTTTTCGCGGGCCAAACGGCGATGTGCGGGCTGTAAATGGAATTTGCAGCCCGCAACATGATTTCATGTTAAACAATCTTTCCTTATGGAATAAATTTGTACGATTTGGCCTTGTGTATTGATAATAATGATAATCACATGACTTTTGTCGGGCATATAGTTTATTTGTGTCCCTCGTAGCATCATTTGCACCCTCGCTCCGCTCGGGTGTAAATGATGCTACTCGGGCCACAAATAAACTATATGTCCTCCAAAAGTCATGTGATTGTCCTATTAGCATTAGGTTCGTCGCACGTGAAGTACGGTGTTTGACCTTGGCCTAATCAAATATAAGCAAGTGAAAATAATGTACGTACCTCCTTCAAAGGAGGTCCCCTTAGTATAGGCTTGTAGTAATATTCTCCCAAGCTTGCATTTGTTATGGGATGTGTTGCGACGGATAAATGAAGTTCGTGATTCTCTTCTAACTGGGCGGTGTCTACATGGACAAACTTCAACGAAGCGGCTCCCTTCTGTGAATACTTCATAGCGCGGTTCTAAAAGAGTGCAAAACAATAATTATGTTACATTGTCACAGCTTATTTACGCTGGCGGGCATCATTCCCTCGCGTGATATCGACAAATGTGGGATACATCAGGGGCACCCAACGTCAATTTTCGGAAAATATCTGTTCGGAAGACGATTTGAGATCTAGAATTTTCGGAACATTTGTTGTAAAATGTCTTGCTTGCCTGCCTCTCCTAGGATTTTCGAACATCTAAAAAATGGTATAATTTCCCATTTTTAACGGATTTTTGCCCTAGAAAGGTCACCTAGAATTTTCGGAAGCCTTTTTTCTGGCTGAAATTTTCAAAAAGGTAAGTTTTGATCCCTATAATTTTGGGATCACTAGACTGTTAGCTAGAATTCCGAACAGATGAAAAATTGTTAGGGGATAAAAATATGCCTATATCTACCGTTTAAATACTAAAATACGTTTAACAATGCTATGTTTAAGTGGTTTTGAACTATATTCTCGTTAGGTGCCCCTGATACGTACGGGCTCATTGAGTGGACTGATCATTGAAGCATTGTATTTTAAAGCCCCGTGGAAACGGAAGCAACATTGTTGGCCAACACTCCCAACATTGTTGCGTGTTGCGTCCGTTTGAACACCCTGTTGCATGTTGTTGCGCAAAGTTTGAAACCGGTCAAACTTTAAGCCCCATACGCGTGCAAACGGACGCAGCATTGTTGGCCAACAACCCCCAACACTGATTGATGTTACATGTTGCGTCCGACCCTGTTTGAGATATTGCGAAAAGTTTGAAACTGGTCAAACTTTTAGCTATGTGTGTAAACAAAAGCAACAACTCCCAACAATATTGCGTCCGTTTGTACGGCGATTAAAACAACATCTGTGTCGCTGAATTACTTCACTAGGAGAAAACGTATACGTACCACTGATTCATTTATTTCTCGTCGGGCTAATTTCTCTTCCTTTTTAGTAGCTCCTTTGATATGGAAATTGTTATCGATGATTTTTATTGAAACCCCGATTTTAGTTTCGATGGCTCTCAATTTCTCGCCTCCTTTTCCCAGAACTTGACCAATCAAATGTTGGGGTACCATTAGGTTTTGTAGCATTTCAAATCCTCCTTGTCTTGGTCTGCCTTCTCGGTGACTCATCTGTTAAATCAAAAGATGGTGGGAGAAAATTAATTTATAGTATCATCGCTTGCACCGCAAAAAACGCCTGCTTTGCAGGCCAGTAAAACAACTAAAGATATTTTGAAACAAAAAACAAACAAACAAAACAACATCAACAACAACAAAAGAAAAAACAACAGCCTGAGGTAGCCCTGCTAAAAAAGCAGAATAAGTCCGAGATCATGATGGTTATATGAATTTCCTAAAATATTTTTGTCCTTGGGTTCAGCTTAGAATAAAGAGCAGAAATATATATCTGTCTGAATGACTTGTAGTGACGTCTTGACTCAATGAAGGCCTTGGAAATTAGTTTCCAGTACAAACGTGGTTGATTGTTTTCAATCATAAGGGTCAACTTCGACTTGTGGGTGCTTACTGGACTCAAGATTTCTTCAATCATGGATTTAGCTTCGTGAATTTGTTCGGCTGTTCCTCTCAAGTGAGCACCATCATCTTTTATAAATATTTGGACACCAGTTTGTCTTGTGATCTTCTCCTTTGTTCTTCCCTTACGCCCAATGACAAGTCCGACCTTTTCTTTGGGAATTTCTACAATCTCTTCTTCTTGGTCTGCCGTTAGCGTAGCCATTGACTTGTCATACCAGTTCTGATCACCTCTACCTCTTCTTTTTTGATCTCTTCCTCTGAAGCTCGACATGACTGACTGATAAGAGGATAAAGTAAGAAATAAGTCATAAATGAAAAATTAACCAAATCTTCGTAATTTTTGTATATTTTATTAACATTTTGCATAACCCGGGCATGGGACCAGAAAATTCAGAAAAAAAAGGGACTCAAGGTTCATAGATGCTGCCAGTTTATTTCTTGATTTAAAAAAAACTTTATGAGCATTTTGTGCCCACAAATTTATTCTGCAAGGTACACTTTTAGAGTATTATGACAAAAAAATAAAAAATCAAACAATATCAAACGAAAATGGGGTTGGGGCCGTAAGCTCTCCTGGTTACCTCACGCGTTCCTTCCCCACGAACGTCACCCTTTTTGCCTTCCTCTACGTAATAAATCAGCCCATTTAAAGCACGAAGAGGTTAGTTTCTTGAGGTGTTAGTTCCTTGAGGTATGCATGTGGTGTTGTGTAGCTGAGGAAGTGAAATAAAAGGTTTGGTTTCATTGACAATTGTAGGGAGATAGAGAAGCTGGCTTCTGGGGCGTTTTGAGCGATTCTCTCTGACGAAAGGCTAGCGCTCGAAACATTAAGCTCTCCATAGTTCTCCATCTCCCTACGGTCGCCAATCTACCTTTTCAATTTAGTTCTATTCAAGTAATGCTTCAAAAATCATACCCTTAATATATTTTTGATAAAACTGCCTTACTAGGCCACCGAATGGTCAGACAGAATTTGATGAACGGTTCTCCTCACGCCCGGGCCTCATATAAGGAAATCCGGATCCCGAAATCCGGGAAATTCTTGCTTGTCTGGCCTGTAGGCGTTCAGATGGTAAAGCGAGGGTGAAAAATTCCCCTCGTTTTCCCTGCGTTCGATTTAACTCGCTACCCACCATCTGAACGCCGCGCTCTACTACCTGAACGCCTGGAACAGGCTATTGCTTGTAGAATCCGGAATCCTGGGCTTTGGAATCCGTAAGTTAGCTCAAGGAATCCGGAATCCCGCTAACGATTGGAATTCGGAATCCAAGTTCTACCGCCGAAGAATCCGGAATCCAGTACCTGGAATTCGGAATCCACAGCGTGGAATACACAGGGTGGAATCCAGAATTCCAAGTGGATTGCCAACGAAGCGGTAATCTTTCAATCAAAACTTTCAGACATTTGGAAATAGTTTTAAATGGTACAGAAATTTCCCGGAAAAGTTTCTAGTAATTCCGAAACTGTTGAATTTCCGAAATACGAACCATTGAACCGAAAATTCTAGAAATTCTGGGAGCAAAGTTGAATGGAAAGAAAACTTCCGGGAAAAAGTTTTCGAAAATATGGGTATACCTCGCGAGGTTGTCCGCATGCAGAAGTGGAAAAAAAAACCAAGCACAACAAAAAGCGGTTGCTAGTCGTGGTTTACAATGCTTGGGGTTTCCTTTGGTGAGATTTTTTTTTTTCAATTTGCCAACGAAAACGATACATGCAATAGTCCCGTTCTGAGTCACGCAATCTCGAGATATGTATGTTTTGGAGGAAAGAGATCAAACGGAACTGATTCCTCAATAACTTTCCTTTTCCTAGTTGTAAAAATTAGCTTACTTGTTGCGACTCTCTGTTTTGGCGTTATTTACCTAACAACAAATAATTATACCTTCACGAAAAGGACTTCTTCCCCAGTACCTTGATTTTGGAAGATTGGAACGAGGCAAGTACTCCCTTCTCTACCCCAGCAAGAGAGATATTTCTCGTCTTCAAAATGGATGCTGATACAGATTTGTCGTAGTTTTACCGTCTTGGTAAATTTGTGGCCATTTTAGGCCTTTTTTAGACCTTTTCTGGTCGATTTTTCAACAGGAAAGACTTCCTTTGTTTGCTGGTTGAATGAGTGAATTGTTGTTGGGTAAAAGATTCTGGGAAATGACGTTTGTGGCTTTAATCTTTCTCGGAAAGATGGTGTTGTTTGCGCTGAGCCAGAGAGGAGACGGGGGCAAACTGCAGGAAGTATTTTGCACTTGCTTTGTGTGACGGTTAGTTTTATTTTTAAAAATGATACAGATTTAGAGGAACGATAAGTTTTAACAATTTGAGAATTTCAACTTCGAGAAATCTAGTACATCAACGATAATGTTAGTGTTACATTTATGGAATATCACCCACCCCTCCCCAATCAAAAGTTTCATTAAAGGTTATGAAAGTTATTGTTTTGTAATTATACTAGCTGAGAACAGCTTGTGAAATGGCTTCAGAAGAGGTCAAGAACCTCGTGAAATATTTGAAAGAAGTTGGTATTTGCAACAATCCTTTTCTTTCTGGCACTTTGGAGGAAAATTTCCAGCACTTTTTGACAGATGTGAGGGTTCCAGTAGGATTTACAGATGACTACAAACTGGAGCCACATCACAAAACATATAAATTCCGCCACAAATTGGTCAAAAAGTTTATTGATAAAAAGAAATATGAAGACTTTCGCCTAACAGGCAATTCGCACTCCAACCAGTTCTTTGATGAACTCAAACAGTTTGCAGAATTATTAGAGACTGAGGGAAGTTTTTCCGATTTTGATCTTGAGCAAACAGGTAGACTGCAGAAAATCGATTTGTTTGAGGAAAATGTAAAAGTTCAAGGTGTCGTGGTATGCAAATTTAGTAAAGAAGCAAAGGTGTGTGTTTTGATAAAAAGGAAAGATCTCTGCAGAGGACAAACAGGCAGTTTCTCGCTGTCTGAAGTTTTTGTGGATCTTCGTGAGGAAGATGACACTGGTCATGAAGGATTTCATCTTAAACTGGCTGTGGGAGACATTGTAGAAGTAACAAAGTGTCGGAGAAAGGAGGGAACTGCATTGGAACCAGAGATAGTGAAGTAGGTCAATCAATTTTTGAAGCATGCGGGATTTAATAGACAGAAATTCTCACATAAGACAAAGCATTGCATGTAATATCTGCCGAGGGTGCTTATGGCAGTGGAGATATGGGTCTGATCCTGGAAGGGTATTTCTGCTGTGATCTGAAAATTTGAGCACTGAAAGTAAAAGTATTGGATTCAGGAAGCATCAACAAGATACACCAGTGGACTGCTTCCACAAAACAGGACTCGGCAAAATTTGGGCACGGGAGCTGGATTGGGAAAGAAAACAATATTGGAAAAAGCAATGACAGGAGTTTGAGATGGTGGATTTGATCTTGTGAAAAAGGGGCAGAAATGCAAGATCAAACACCCCACCCCCAGCCCCACCCCCTCCCCCGTCTTTCCAGACCCTTATGGGCATCTGTTTTTGCTCGTCCCTGAAAATTTTAAAACACAGGGAAGAAGCCTTTAATTGCAACTAACTTTTTTTCATATCAGCATAAATGCTTGAAGACTATAGTTAACATCAAAGATAAAATCAACGGTGCTGCAGTTTATGTTGGAAGCTCACTGACAGTGCTCAGTTCTTTGTTCATATATTGTCAATGATTAAATTTATGTGATGGTGAAATATTAGATCAACATGATAGGAATACTCTCAAACATTCTGCACCGTCAGGTCCACAAAAACATATACACCTGTAAAAAAGGAGTCTGACAGTTTCCACTCTTTTAACTTAATGATTAAACCATTTATTTTTTATTTTTCCCATATCTTGCAAAGATGTTATTCATTAAGTGACACTCAAATTGAGGAATTTCTGAGGCATTTGTCAAACTCTGCACAAGACAGTGGTTCATCTGCAACTATGATTGAAATCACAAGGTATTTATATTAGATAATATAATTTCATTAATCCTATCCACAACTGAAACAAATGGACCAACCTGTGCGTGACCATAACACTTGTACCTCTTGTGACATTTATATATATTTAACACTCTAACAAGGGTTTTTGATAGATGTAAATCTTGTGGAGGACAAAGAAATCTCTTGAAGCATACTTAAATAAGATAATGATACAAAGGGATCGGCTGTCCAGAAAAAAAAAAAAAATAATGATAACAATAAAATTAATAATGATTTATACTAATCGTGTAATAGCCTCAAGATAATAATATTAAGAGATGCCAGAATTGAATTTTATCATCTGAAAGGTTTGGTCATTCAATGTACCAGCTCTATCAATACACCATCTCTGATTTACTAAGCTAGTTATTGTAAGTGCAGGGCATTAAGTCTACTGTATGGCCTGAAACTGCTGTTTTTAATTCAATCCAGCTATATAGAGGTATTACATACATCTAAGTAGCCAGTATACTGTGTGCAACAGAAGATTCAATAAACTGTGAAGTAGATGGCTTAATATAATGTTTGAAAGAGCCTTGATATTTCCTCTTTTAAGGTTCTGTGCAGCCTGGAAGTACATCCTTAATCTTTCCAAGGAGAAATACACAGACAAGATGATCGTTCAGATTTTTGAAATCATTAACAAGATTTCCACAGTTGTCCCTATGTCACCTACAGTGAGTGCAATAGTTCAGGAATTTCAGCAGAGTGTATTGTTTGGTTCAGTCGTTCCTGGTTACATAAATAAAGTGACTGAGAAAACAAGCCATCTCAGGTATTTTTTTATGATTTTATATTAATTTATGGTAAATGCACTTTAACATTCCCGTGAAAAGGGTAAAAGGTGGATATTTCTGTACAGGACACCCAAACACTGCAAAAATATATATCGAATACAGTCGAAGCTCTCGTGAGCGACTACCTTGGAACTTTGAAAAAGTTGTTGTAACTAGAGCTGGTCGCTTACAAGAATGAACTCTCATAAGCAACCGCATGACAAAACAATAGAGGGTGGTGGCTTACAAACGCTTCAGAAACTCATTAATAATTCATAATGGAAAAAAAGAAATTAATGTTTAATGAGTGTCTTTATATTCAATTTAGACACGCCTAAACTTTATGTCCAGTTTTTTTATTCTAAAATAACCCCAAGGTCTTTATCAACCAACCGTTAGTGTAGTGTGCAGTTTCATTGAAGTGTAGATGGGGGGGCACTTGGGTATTTTTTGGGTGGGTATGTGCCGTCCAGGACCCCAAATTGGCACCCCATTCTAGAAAAATTTTCCCCTAAAATTGATACCCCGTTGTAGAAATGGGCCAATTTTTTATACCCTGTTCTAGAATTCGCCGTAAAACTGATACCCCGTTCTAGAAATGGGCCAATTTTTTTATACTCCGTTCTAGGGTGCAACAAGAGTACAACGGTTTGCTTGTTAACGCATTGAACCCTATTTTTAAAAGCAATCTGTCCTTGAATACTTTCAAATGGCTGCTTACAAAAGTGGAGCTTTTGTGCGTTCTTAATATTATACCCCGTTCTAGAAAACGCCTCTGAAATGGATACCCTGTTCTAAATCAGGAGCTTCAAAATCACAACCCCTTTGGGCGGCACATACCCGTATAGGTAATGTATGGGAGTACCCCTTACCCCCCCCCTCCCCCCCCACCACTGGGGTTGATTTACATGAAGAAGACTCTGAGTGGTCAGTTACAAAAGCTTAAAAACAAAGAAAATGCCCAGTTGGGTTATCCCAAGTAGTGGCCACGGTTGCTTACAGGTGCAGTCGCTCATGAGAGCTTTTCTTTTCAAAATTTAAGTTACAGTTCAAACAGGGTTTGATAAAGGTGGTCGTAACTAAAGCTGGTCATCTGCAAGACAGGTTGCAAGGAGTCAGCTTCAATTGTCTAATTTTTTCTTTTATATTAACTGCTATTCTATATGTTTTTAAACAGTATGGTTCAGCAGATCTTAGAACATGTCATCACTGCTGTTCCTGCCTCGGGTTTACAGGTGTTGCCCATGGCAACAGACCTTGCTCATAATTTAGTCAGGGACTCCGGCTCCAGTGAACGTGAAGCAAAGGAGAGTGGACATTCAGCCATAGCATTCCTTTCAAAGATGTGTTCAATAATTGCTTCAGAAGTACCTGGGGCTCAAAAAGATGTTGATAAGTTACCATGGAAGGAACTGTCCTTAATACCAGTCACAGAGGAGATATTCAGACCAAGTAAGTATACTCACACTTTAGGAGCCCCAATGGAGCTCTCAATCTCTTCATCTCACCTTAACTTAATCCATAATCCTTTAAAATTTAAAAATTTTCATATTTTTTGTTGGCTATATATGTTTAAACTGTTGCCTTTAACCTGGTCCAATGTTTTTTTCATGCCAGGTTCATTGTAAATTAGTCTTTGTTAATAGTCCATTTCAGAGTATATTTCACGACGTTCAGGATAGTGCAGATCACAAATTTATTTTTTTATTTTTTATTTTCTTAGTGTTCGTGTATCTTGGTGCTTTAGAATGTCATTTGTGCCCGCAAAGTCAACTTTTTTTGAGTTATTTCTCCTGACTAAAAACGAAAACAATAAAACGGACGTTTTAGCAAGTCTACTCAATTCCTAGATCTTAATTTAACCACAATATAACATTACAATTATAACAATCCCAATTTTGTCCCCCCTTTTTTCTCAATACCTGTAGTTCGGAATTTTTGCCTTCAAAAGAGTCAAATTTCAAATCCCACTGGGGACCCTCTTGGTCAATGTAGCTGTTGTCTGAAAGTAATAGCTTCCCTTGCAAATTACACTCACTTGTAACCGTTTTTTTTAATTGACCTCTGAATGGAGAGATTACTTTGGTCTATATTGTTTGTTTATTAGTAGGCTTGAAGACTAGTGATTTGCCAGTGATCCGGGAAAAGGGTAACTATGAATCAGAGGAGGATTACTTGAACACCTATTTCAGACTTCTTCGAGAAGAATGCTTTTACAAACTCAGGAAAGGAATCAGTGAGTTCGTTGAGTATGGGCAAGCATCTAGCTCAAAAGACTTGACAATGTACAGGTACGAATGAGACATTCGTTTTTTTAAAGCTTGCACGTAGATGATTAATTTACACTTGAAATCTACCATAAAACGTTAGAAAATAAAACGATGTTGCAGTTCCTGTTGAAACTAATCTATAGGGCATCAATTTAAAACATCGTTTCAGTTGATTACCCTTGCGTTTGATTGCGCACTTGTCAGGACATAAATATAATTTGCTCATAGAGAGACATTAACACTCGCATTCTTAATCACTTCATATATAATGCAGTTGATACTTTGAAAACTAACCTGAGCTTTAGGGGCTTCTAGAACAGCAAAGAAAGGCGTGGCCGTACAGAGGTTAAGTTTGCACTGGCTGGAAAGTATTTGGCCACACTTATTTGACTCATACTTACACGTTAATACTGCGATTTTTTTTGTAGGTTTTAACTCTTGTCTTCTCTTTCCTTTCTTTTTCCTTTTTATTAGTAGTTTTTTTTAATGTTACGTCAATATAATGCAATTTTCAGGTGTAAGTATTTAATAGGTACTAATTGGTAAAAATTTCAAGGTTGAAAAACCTTGTCCAGAAAAAAGGCTTCACATGCTATTTTGGTGTCATATGTTTCCATTAGATAACAACGGCTTGTTATAATAAGAAATAAATTATCTGATATAAAAGCGTGTTTTGTAAATTTCCGAGAAGGATGCGGAGTTTTGTGAAAACGGCGACGTCGTTAAAATTTTAGAGAAAATCCGAGAGAGTTCGACTTTCACATCGCCACTCTATGTTTGGAGGGTCAAATGCAGTAGATGTTAACTTCATTACCTCTCTTTCAGAGTTTCTCTTCGAGGATGTTCTACCCGCCATGAAAATTCTCCAACTGTTATGCTAATTACGCTGGAGTATGAATTGCCAGATTCACAAGAAGGTCGTGACAGCGAGTAAGTTGATTAAATAGAGGATATTACACGGTGGTGCCAAGATATGAATTTTATATTCGAGTGGAAAAACAATATTTTACGAACGAGCGCAGCGAGTAAGTAAAATATTTTCTTTTCCACGAGAAAATAAAATTCGTATCTTCAAGCCGCCGTGTAATGTTCTTTTTATTATATAGACAAAAAGACATCGATAAAATAATAGAGGGAAATTACTGAAATTACATCATCGATAAACTATGGAAAATCAACCACTCGGGTCCCGGATGTAGTTTTTATGAATTTTACGAGTGGTATATTTTCGAGTAAAATACTCGTGTCTATATATAACAAAATACAAAGCTATTTTTTTCCAAATTATCAGTAAACAATGCTTTGTATTATGTAACCTTCAGCAATATTTTATAGGTTTAAGTTCCGAATACATCCTCGGCAATCCAAAACAACTCTTTATCGCCGGCACACCCTCACCTCGAAAGTTGTGGGCGCGGCCCTTTATCCCTCTTGATTCTCTGTTCGCCCTGTATGTATACCTTTCCGCACAACACCTATTATTGGACATCTCCATACCCTGTCATGGTGCAGTAATTTTTCGATCTCGCATTCTTTCTTATCTACTTAGGAACGTAGAATGGCTCATGCATGGCAGTCTCTTGTGTATTTCATTGGATGGCTTTTTTGAAGAACCTGTTTGGGCCGTGGTAGAAAAACACTTTGCTGATGAGAGGTTTGTTCCTAAGCGTGGAGAATTTTTTTTTAGAAACAATTGTATCTTCCAACCCCTCATGTGCTTTGCGAGGTCAATCAATTATTTTATAATAAAGTAAGGAGTGGATATATACAATAAAACACAAAAACAGAAAGAAAGAATAGATTTTAAAAAGGGGAACATCTCTTTCTACCCTGCAAGCGGTCAGTGGTTTGTTTCCGGCATAGTTTTTAGCCTGTACAAAGTTGTTCGCGCCGGGGTACCTCGTTTTCGTGTGTTAAGGTTGGAATATACAGTTATGTGCGAAAATGATTGAAAGTGGGAAATTCACCCAACTTTGATTATTGTTTTCACCAAACTTAGACGAGAACTCGCAAAAGGACTTTACCGGCTGAAAGGTTCGTGAATCGATTATTTATAGAATTTCAAGGATTTTTCAGAAACTAAATTGCAGCAATTGGTGTGGCGATTCGTCAGACCGAATTCTCTTTATTTTAAAGGCAGTCTTTGCAATGTTGCAAAAATGCTGCAACCATTCAAAACAATGTTGCATCAATGTTGTAGTACTGTCACTTAAAATGGTCGTTGCGAATCGTCCCGTGTAACATCACCTTAAGTTCGCCAGACATCTAGCAAAGCTGACCAAATGTCCTAGACACTTGACCAGCCCCACGGAAAAAGGGCGGTGAACTACATTAGTGGTGAAAATGTATTAAATTTAACTAACATGCGAGGTTCCCGCTGCCGAATACCGTTTATTTCAGAGAACAAATGAATAAAGCATTTGAATGTTTCTCAGAGGCAATGAGTGCATGCCTTTCACTTTGCGAGTATAATGAATTTCTGTCATTTATTTCAGGATTGTAGGAATAACCCTTTGCGAAAAGGGAAATACGATGTCCGAGCCACAGTTTATTGCAAAGATGCAGGAACTTACGAACAAAAGTAAGGTTATGTTTATGACATCGATTATACACCTGCGAATAGAGAAAGATTTTTGAAAAACAGGGACGTTAATAAACGTGGAATTGAAATCTTTTTCTAGTCACCAATTAGCCTAACTTATGCCATGTGGGGTTGTTTGACGGTTCTCGTCTTTTCATAGGGTATTCTTCTCAACCTACGTCAGTTTTCCTCTCTCTGTCAAATATTCAACAAAAATCATTTAACTTTTTACATGTGTGTTTGCATTCTAGAAATCAGAGCATTCATGGCTGAAAGTCAAACCTTTTATGTCTCCTATGCTCCAGCCATGGAAATTCTCCAACACAGAGGTATTACCTTTTTACCGATACGGCGGCCATGAGGAATTTATTAGATTTAAGGAGTATTATGGGATGCCCAGGGGGCACTCGCTCAGTATTTACGAGCACTTTCCGGGCAAAAAGAGAACTTCAATGTATATTTCTCGGAAAAAAGGCGATCATTATTACATCCAAACACGGCACAACGACCTTTTTCTCCCATTATAATCTTTTCCTAGGAAAACTTAAAGAAAAATTGGCCCGAAAAGCGCACTTAAATACTTATGCGAGTATATCAGATCATGCTCATGCCCCCTGGGCATCCCATAATACTCCATAAATCCAATTAATTCAATATGGCCGCCTTATCGGTTAAAAGGTCTATTCTCGGGAAACAAATGAACTGTTTCCCTCGAGACCAGTCATTGAGTGTTTTGTAAAGTATCACCCAAGAAAGAAACTTTTTTATCTACAAATTTATGAGAGTAATCTCAAAGCGACCAATATTCGCGGGTGACATTTCTTCGGTATCCTTAGATGTTACAGTTACCGTGGTACCCGCCCAGAGATTTTTGGCGGGAAACAGTTTTATTGTTCGATGTCATGTGACCTTGCCATTGCTTTCTTTTCTTTGCTTCCCTTATGATTGGCTGCAAAAAAGATCTTGCGCCTTTCGTTTCCAACCAAATGCAATCTGAAATGAAACCAAGACTTATTAGGGCCATTTATACGAGGAAAAATAAGGCGCGTCTTACATAAGACGCGTCCTAAATAAGACGCGAACTTTCCGTATAAACGGCCCATTTCGTCTGAATAAGACGCGGCTTAGCTAAGACGCGTCTTATTTTAGAACAGCCCTTAACACCTGTTCTTAGATAAGACGCGTCTTAGCTAAGACGAGAAAAACTTCGTATAAATGACCTTCGCGTCTTACATAAGACGCGCACGCATAGTACGCATGCGTTAATTTTTGGCGGGCCACGTTGGATTGCCGTTGCTAAGGGCAACATTCACATGAAAACGAGTCAAGAACAGAAATAAGACGCGAACCATTTATACGAGCTGTTCTCGTCTTAGATAAGACATGCTCGCGTCATTGTAACTGTGATACGACACGCTTTCTGATCATTCTCAGACCTATTACTTGTTGGACCAGTAAGCTCATGAACAAGGTATGATACTTTGAAGAGGTTTTTTGATAAGAGTAGATCGAACTTTAAAAAAAAAAAACAAGAAGAAAAAAGAAAATATTACTGGTTTACTGGCGTAATGATTCCATTTGTGATGGTAGAGAAATTCTCTCGAGCTGTAAGTAGATCAGCTTGATTTTAGGAAGTCAGGCCGTTTCAACTTTGATGTTTAATTGTGCTTCCAGTTTGCGAGTAATTTGCTCTGCTTTTCGCTTCTATCGTTTGTTAATTGAAGTTGCTCTTACTTAAGCACATTTTGAAAGGTTCATAAATCAATCATCCTGAAAAACCCTACGAATGTTTTCTTTTTTTTTTTTTTTTTTTTTTTCAGACCATGTTCCGTTCAAGGAATTCCTGGTTTATCCAGACTCAAGACAGGAAGTGGGCCCTCCAGAGTACATCGGCAAAATTAAACATCCTCCAGACTGGGAAATTATCTACAAAAAGGAAGCACTCGCAAAGTTTAGTCACAGCCTCATTAAGGATTTTGAAGATCTGCGGCTGAATATAAGTTCTAGCGAAACCAAGCCTGATGAAACTCAGCTGGCCGCAATTGCGATGGCTCTAAAACATAGAGTGATTTTGATTCAGGTACTTGTGGTTTTCAGGATTCTATTTTAAAGTTTGTAGTAGTGGAGGGCCCTAGGCTTGGGAGCCTTAGACGCGCGCAAGCAATGTCCCATACCTATCTGAAAGAAATTGTTCATCCATTCAGCTTCACAATCGCAGCGTTGTCTTCCGAACATCCCGAGAGGCTGATTTTGATTGAAAAGACTTGTTTGAAAGGGCGAAGAAGAAAAGTGAATGAACGTGAAATTGAAGTCAGTTTTTCAGTAACATTTTCATTGTCCTCGCGGTTTTTGTAGCGCAAGGTCCTAATTACGGTGGACTTTATGCCAAAATCACAGCTTCGTGTCAAATATGTCTCCAATGAATGTTTTTTAAACGCTTTAAACAACAGAAATTAACTTTGAAGAACTTTTAGGCCAACGAGTACAGTGGAACCCCGCTCTATGGACACCCGCTTAATAAGGACACCCGCTTTATACGGACAGTTTCGTTTGTCCCGACAAAAAGCTCATATATTTTCTCTAAAATTAACCCGCTTTATATGTGTCCCGAGTCACAAACTCTCATATATTGTCAGCCCCGCTTTACGGACACTGGTTATCTTCACACTGTCTATTTTCACTGTCACAATTATGTGATAATTGTAGACGTTGCACCCGTTCAAATAATGACAGACTTTTACGGGTGAATAATTTTTTTTTTTCAGTACTGAAAAAACAGTAACAAAGTAGCGTGACATATTTGATTTTGAACAGTCTGTCTTTCTTCTGGTGTTTGACTCTCGTTCTTCGTATTGTCCTTCAATAAAGTTTTCTGCCTCCTGTTTCACACGTTTCACTTCCTTGGCTTTTTGTTGCAGTCATTGCTCTTAAAGCAAAGTCACAGACTTTTTCAAATGGAGCCACTGTGGTGCCTGCTTTGAAATAACAATACCACGATACTTAAAAGATTTTACTCGGGGACTACGATAAATGATCGTGAAGTTTCTTTAGAATGAACTTGTTACGGTTACAGTTAAGAATTTAAACGTTTTCTCGTAAAACTGTCGGCTTTGGTCTTTATATTGATAAAACATGTGTTCCTGACGTTTTCTCTGAGAGCCCGCTTAATACGGACACCCGGATAATACAGACACTATGGTATGTCCCCTTGGTGTCCGTAATAACCGGGTTCCACTTTATTCATACACCACAATTGAATTCTTTTCATTCTTCTCCAAGTTTGTCCATCCGTGCTTCCTTTATATTTTCTATCTTATGTCTACCTTCTTTTAACATTTTGGGCGGTTATTTTTATGTTCCAGTCAATTTGGTGGCAGCTCCCACCCTTTGAATTTTGATAAATTTCGTGACACAGCTCTTTTAGGATGATACAAATTAAACTGAAATGATTGACATTGTCATGCAATGTTCACAGGGACCGCCAGGAACTGGAAAGTCTTTTGTGGGTGTGACTTTAGTTCAGCTTCTTTTGTCTATGAAGGTACCTCAAGACCATGGACCCATCTTGGTAAGATTATTTGTATAAGCGAATTTCAATACCAGATAACAGTACTGGGTTGTACTTAAGAAATTCGTTTCGTTACTTCTTATTTTCCATCATCAAAGTATTTCTTAGACCATCACAAGCCACTCCCCCGAGCGCTCAGCTCAACATAAGAGGGTTTATATGACGCTGCGTTTACAAATAATGTTATTTCCCGCAATGAGCATGATGGCCAATCGCTCGCGTTGAGAAGTTTGTTGTCAAAGTCGTCTATCTGAATTAAAAGGGAAAATTAAAAGTAGAACAAAATATATTTGGGCTTGGAAAGAGCATAACATCTAAATGTGGGACAAATTACATGCCAAAATTTAGTAACTGAACTTTTTTATATTTTACTTATGCTTCGCTTCTCCTGATTAACAGTGCGCGTTGGAGATTTATTTGGTATTTCAGGTATTTGTGATTTGGTGAGACCCCAGTTTACGTTTTCTATCCACTTCGTCTCCTTCTTACTGCCAATACGAAATATTGTCCAGCGAAACCTCTATTAAGCGGACCCCCAATTAAGTGGAGATCTTCTATTAAGCGGACACTAAGCGCGTCCCGAAATTAACGTCTTATATTTTCCTTTACAACGAACCCCTATTCAGCAGACACCTCTGTTAAGCAGACGCGGACACTGAAATAAATTGTACTTGGCTAATTTCAATTGTTGAAAGCCTCCATTAAGCGGACACCGGACTGAATTGACATTAGTAGTATCGGATTACGTCCTTGAAATACGTACTGCAGTCGATCAATAAAGATAAATCAATACATTTAGCTGTCAAAAGTTCACCTAAAAGTCCTGCAAAAAGTAAAGCACAGCTTCCTTAGTTTCCTTAACGACATGGAACTTTATCAAATTACAGAGCAGACAGAGTCACCGTTGAATGTTAAGTAGCGCGGTGTGTAAGGCAGCTGGCGCTAACGGCTCTGGTATGCCAGGCATTCATTTGCATAATTGGCTTATGACACGAAAATCCGAGGTTCTGATTGGTCAAAATCCTTTCCTTAGCGACTTTTATCCGAAAATTTACGATTACAGCCCGGATAAATACGAATAAAGATACTCTTTGTCTTGATCTATTGTCTCAGCAAGTTTCGTGACATTCGTATGTGCGGCGAAAAAGTTACGAGGATTTTCTTTGAGGATCTCATATTACACAGCCCTGGCCGCCATTTGTTTCCTCTCGCGTTTTGGTGTTTCTTCTGTTCTTTAACGACTCTGAGAGCTTCAGTTGTTTCTACGATTAAAATCGTTCACAAACATTGCGAAATTATTTTGAACCTCTATTAAGCGGACACTTGTGGAGTTCCCGAAGGTGTCTGCTTAGTAGAGGTTTCACTGTATTTAATTGTTAACGCTATATCTGTTTGCAATTTGCTTATAGGTTGTGACTTATAAGAATCATGCTTTAGACAATTTTTTGAAAGAATGTCTTAGGAAAGTTTCTTCTCATGATGTAAGGATTGTGCGAGTTGGAAGGTGGAATGAGGATGCTGGAGACGAACTGAAGAAGTGTTTGTTGAGAGAGGTTTGTTAAAATCTAGAGGCTTTTTGGATCATCCCCAATACAGTCAACTCTCGTCTTGCGGACACCCCGCTACACCCGATAAAACGGACAGTAGGTAAATCCCCGTCAAAAACAAATTACACATGTTTGCTGGACTAAAATAAACTCCCGCTATTACGGACTCTCGCTAATGAGGACACAAACTCGAGGTCCTTACAGTGTCCGCTATAAGAAGAGTTGACTGTGGATCCCACTCAAAATGTAAAAGAAGTCAAGGTTTCCGTTAAGATGAAAAACGGATAAGAGAAAACCTGGGTATACCAGACACTTCTAAGGTGTTAAACCCTGCATGTTGTTGATTTTTAGGCACAGAAAGGTTTTACGAGACTTAGAATGATTGAAAGCGTTCTTGCGCGATAAACAAAGTGAGACTAGAATTATGACTGCTTGGTGACATTCTATAAAAAGAGATCGACAGAATACGACCTTGGACTGCTAGAAAGGCTTGACACACAAAACAGGGTAGCATTCTTTAACTCTTACTTTCTTCTTTTCTCGTCGTACTCAAGAGAGTACAGCAAGGTGTGAATCGCAAACCAGGACTTTACAACCAAAAGAGAAAGGTGCTTGGACAAATATGGGCATTGCAGCCTAAAGTCAGGCAGGCGTTTGAGAAACTCAGAACTTCCAGCCGCTTCAGTGCAGACATGTTCTTAAAGGTAAGAAGTCACGGGACTAAAACATTGTGAGATTGATCCTTCGGGCAAGCTGTTGTTGAAGTTTACTAGCCTGGGGAAGTCATTCAGGCCTACCGAACCTGATTTTCACTTACGGACAACTTATAATTTAAACATGCTAGTACGACAAGTCACTCCATAGCTTAGGGTTATCCGACAGCACTTTTGTCGCGCTCTGCTAAGGGAGTTTGGGAAAAAGGAACGCTAAAGTAGCTCTCATACATGTGATTTATTCCCCATTTTTTACAATTGATCTGCTTGGCCAGTTAGCGTGACTTTTTTCATTTGGATAGAGCATTGCGTCACGTCACCTCAAACGTTAGAGTTTAAATCACGCTCACCTTCTAAGATTTTCAGAGGAGTGTCTGAGTGTTCGCCTTACATTCTAGAGAAATTCATAGATCCTCCTTTGTCAGTTGTTTTGTGGAGATAGGGTTTTTAAGTGAGGGGTGCATCTTACAGAGGGATTTTCATTATTAGGGAGCTGTCGGCGTTCAAAAAGTTAACTGATTAAAAACTTAATCATTGGATAATGCAATTCTAGAGCTCTGATTGGCTTAGCCATGATGGCATTTGAGCCATTATACCATGCTCTCCAAATATGGTAACTGAACGCGTTTGCTCAAAATCAAACCAAGCTGAAAATCGGTAGTTTCTACAAATAACGCGTTGAAGAATTCTCGATATTTTGTGAGCGTCTTTAAAGGGACAGGTTCACTGTTCAGCGCATGATCATTAATTAAATTACTTTTTTCCAATTTATTGTTAATTATGTCGGTTAATAATCCCACTCATATGTATCTCAGTGATCTCAGAGTGTATTTCAAAGTAGAAGTGTATTTCAGAGTAACCTGAAGTAGGATGGAGGAGTACTAAAATCGCAGAAAATTAGTGGATTATGCCAACACTACCAACGTTGAATTTATTGTTGACCCGAAGGTTTTATTCCATGGTTGATTAATTTACTGCTGTTTGCACCTAAGTTGATCAAGTGACTGCCAGGGGAGTGTGCAGATTGGTTCTTTGACAACATTATGACATGATTGTATTGCTTTCATAGACGATACAGCATGTCCCGTCAGAAAAACAGCATTTTACTTAACGAGCATGCGCTGAACCGTGAACCTGTCCCTTTAATAAAACACTTATTCCACTCGCGCTTGTTTGATATGAGATGATTATAGCCAACTCATGTCCAACGCACACTCGTGGAATAATTGTTAAATATAATATGTCTGGAAAAAATGTAAGACAGGTTGTTGTTGTTGTTATTTTTGTCATTTTATAACAACACTTATATTGTGTTATATGTAAGGCATACCTTGTTCTTGAAGATACGAACATTCAATCAATTTTTATTCTAAAGGAAGCGTCGGAAGAGCAGCTGAAGTCCCTTGTGGTTGACAACAAGCAAGGGAAAATCACAGACGAAGAATTTGAGAAATTAATTAGCAAACAGTCCATTTCTAAAAATCAAGCAAAACTGAAAGGTAGGCGTGAAAAGCTTTTGCCTTTGATTTTTCTCTTTCTGAAGACCCGTGGCGTTAATCATTGAGCAAGAAAACCGATGCCTTTGGTATAAGGTTAAGACATTTATCAATCCGCCATTTGCTAGCTGCCTTAAGCCTCTGTTTCAAAGCGAGGTCAAGTGCGAAGCCATTGATATGAAAATGAATCTTATTCTCATTCAAATCAATTTTCACAAGTAAGGTTTTGCACTAAGCTTCGTTTTAAAAGTGAGAGTTTTTCGAACTCGAGAATGGCCTGTTATTCTAACTGTTACGAGGAAGACTTCATTTAAGGTTGGGATATCGTTCTTGCTTTTTTAGAACAGTCTTACGTCATTTGCCAAATTTAGTTCAAGAAAGCCCCTAAGGTTTGCGATGTACTGCAGTTTGAATGAAGATTTGTGAAAGGCGGGCATAAAATGAATGGCATAAAAAGCATGATATAGAGGGTATGTCTTAGCATGGGAATTTGGTTTCCCCCTACTACCGTCCTGTTAACCATTTTTGTATTTTTGTTCGATTGTATATGTTAGTATTAGTTCATTTGTATCAGTTATGTATGGTTACGAACTGTGGTTAAAGATTAAAGATTAAAGATAGAAAGTGTCAGGCCCTAATGAAACTTTGAAATGTATGGTGACATGTATATATTTCATCTTTTAACTTTGGATCTCTCCAGATAAATTTACTGCTTGGATCAAGCAACGTTTTAAGGTTTTTCACAACCAATGCTGGTGCCACTTTCCCCACTAAGTAAACATTTAAAACAATCTCAGCCTGCCTAAAATGCTTTCAAAACTATTATGAATTAGCCGTGTAGCTCTGAGCCGCCTAAGCCCCCTCGCCGAAAAATTTGCTGGTAGTAGTATGTGGCTCACCGATTTAGTCGGTTCCTTGCACAGTATATCGTTAATTTGTGTTGGAAGGTGATTACCGTTAATGTATTCTCTCTTAACACTTTTGATTTCGAAAAAAGTCGTTTGTGATGATGGGGAGTGATTGTCATCGTTAAAAAAAGCCGCGCGTAGGCATTTAGGATTTGGCTTTTGGAAATCAAGAAAGAAGTTTCGTCGGCGCTACTTGACCAATTTGAGCCCTATCTTTTCTTAGTTTGAGCTTTTCAACGTCTACTCGCATTCAAATTTGTCGCTTCGCTGATAATTTATAGTTAATGATGTCCACGCATTCTCCGCGATGATACTAGAATCTTGTTCTCTAGAAAGTTATGTGGCATATATACGTTTTTTGTACGGCAGAACTCGTGGAAAATGCATTGATAGACTGGCTCCCTGGTCAAAAGTTGTTCGATCGTTTTTCTGGTGAAAAGAAAAAAGCAGCGCAAGGAAATCGGTAAGTTTTTAACCATTGGTGTGGAGTATTGATATGTGTAGTCTTTTGGTCTGCCTTTGATTTTCTGCGGGGGAATATAAAAGTGAATGCGAAAGCGGCAGGTGTTTTCATCGCATGTATACTGTCTGAAAGAACGGAAAATCGTAATAAAATTGCCTTTAAAATCGCTTGTGTGAACGGGTCTTAAGTAGGACGTAAAGGGGCTGTCACGCTTCTTGCCATCTTTTTTAAAAAAGCAACACGTGTCTTCGCGTTAACTGAATTCCAAAAATAGTGGTCCAGGTTTGTTATGTAGGACTGCATTTAGGCATTGAAATAGTTTCCTGTCGTCTTTTGCCATGACGGACATGAATTGAAACTTGAAACTATCGGGTCCGTTTTGTTTTCGAATCTTGAGTTTTCTTCGAGTCATGATGTGCCTGCTAAAATCACCAAAACTATGTTAATTATAGTTAGTGCTCCCTGATGAAGTTTTTTTCTAATATCGTCTTTATAACTTAACAAGAGCATTTTGTGCATGGGTAAAGACACAAAAATGATCTGCAGCTTTGCAAAGGTGTTCTTTTTGGATCACTTAAGGTTTCTGGGAAACTGCCCACCTACCCCTCCCCTAAGCCAACACGCTGCCCTAAACGAGGAGTAAGCGTTAATGTTGGCTTAGGGGAGGGGTAGGTGGGCAAATTCCCCAAAACCTAAATTGATCCTTGGATCTATTTAGGTTTCTGGGAAACTCAGTCTTTTTTCGTCAATTTTAGACCGGCGGAAAGTGATCAACAAAAGAGAAAAGAAGAAACAAACCAGCAGGAGAATCCCAATGACGCGAGAGACCCTTCTGTAGAGCAGAGGGAGCGACTTCTTGCATTAGATGAAGAAATCGCGGATGAAGAGGATGAAAGCATCGCGAAAGAGGAAGAAAGTTCGTCGAAATCTCAAGCCCCTCTTTCTGTGCAGTGCTTGCGCAGCCTCGTTTGCTTAGATGACGCTGGTAAAGTATTCTCATGTTATGTTTGAGTGCTGGTTTCTTTGGCTATTCGTATTCTAGTGAAATGCCAGCGGTTTCATTTACGTGTCGAGCAGCTATTCAAATTTTTCTGGAAGATGAGAAGTTTTTTGCATAAGGGACTGGTCAAAAAGTATAGGGGGGTGGGCCGGAGCAGAGAGGGGGTGGGTCATGAGGTTTTGAGCCTTGTGCAAGGGGTGGGTCGTGCAATTTTCAGCTACCCTTAGGGGGTGGGTCACCCTATTTTATTACATAGATAGGCACTAACTACTAACGAGACAGTTGACTACACTTGTTATATAAAACACAGCCAGCTGGAATTATTGCTAAAATACTCACAAACCTGTTGTGCGAGAAAAAACAAAGGGTGACAGGCCGCACATCTATACGGGCGTGGAACCCTCCGTTAACGTCTTTTTTTTTTTGGCTCTAACAAGCGTGTCCTTTGATGATTTTCCTTTTTTGTTTTGATTGGTGGTTCTTTAAAAATTTATTGAAGTTATAGTTGGTTTTGTGTAAGAGTCCATTTTTTCATTCAAGCTTCCTTCATAGTAAGACCCTGAGGGCTGGTATTGTGTCACGAATGGCAATATTTCTTTTTCCTCCTTGTTGTTTTTTTTAGGGGTTTAGACTCCCTTTTGTGAATTTTATTTCTGATAGTAGATTTTCCATCAAAGATTGTGGGTAGCCTCGGTCCATCAAGCGTTTTTTTCAATTTGAATTATTTTCCTCAAAGGTTGTTTCTGAGGAGTTTTTTCGTAGGATTTTCAAGGCTTCTCCTTTGACAAATCCTTTTTTAACATTTGGAGGGTGACACGAGGTGAAATGTGTGTGCAAGAAGTTTTCCGTTTGTTTAAATGTGTCTTTGCATCAAGGATAGATTTTTCCTTGAATCTTGTGCCTTTGTATACGACCGTGTCTAAAAACGCAGTCTCAGTGTCAAATTTTTCGGCCGTGAATTCAATAGTTGGGTGATGTATGTTTGCTTGTTCAATGAAGGCTTTGATTTCTGGTTCTCTCATGTCCCATAGGGAAAAGCTATCGTGTATGTAGAATTTCCAAACTGTTGTTCTAAGGACAGTTTTGCTTAGAGTAGTTGTTTCAATATGTCGTGAAAATATTGGCAAAGGAATCAGAACTGCTGTCTTTGTGCCCATTGCAGTTCCATGGTTTTGTAGGTAGTGCTTTCCATTGAAGTGGAAGAAATTTTCTTTGAGGATTAATCTAAGCATTTCCGGCAAGTCATGTGTAGGGATGGGTTGTCTTTGTAGAAATTTTCATATGCCTTGTGACAGACAATTTCAATATACCCTTGCTTTGCTGTATATTTGTGACAAGACTCATAACGTCAATCGAAACAAGAAATGTTCAGTTTTTCACGTTTGTCTTTTCAGTAAAAGGTATGATTTCTGTGATTTTGATATTGGTTGTGGCACTGTATCAACAAAGTTTGTCAAGCACAGAACAAGGTTTTATTGGATTATTAAGAGGAAACCAAACATCCATGTTTTAACTAGGGGGTGGGTCATGCAATTTCCAGCCTTGCTTTAGGGGTGGGTCAGTCATTTTTGTGCCGAAGGGAGAGGGTGGGTCATGTGTTTTTTATCAACCACATTTCCAAATGCTCCGGCCCACCCCCCCCCCCCCCCCCCCCATACTTTTTGACCAGTCCCTAAGAAAAAGGCTCACCTCGCACGGGATTGGTTTGGAACACCAACATGGCCGCCGTTTCATTGTTTTGGAACACCAATATGGCGGACGTGACGTCATGTGAAAACGCTCCATAGTCCTTTTCCGCTAAAGATATGCATAATGTAGAGAGAACCTCTTTGCACTGGCGTAGGTGGGAGCTGAGTGATGTCACAAAGAAAAGCGTGAAATCCCGCATATTAAGCTCCCCCCGCTGTAAGCCCCGATTATGAACCTATCTAGCCTTAAGGCGGGTTCACTGTGACGTCAAATACCGATAGGAACACGAACTGCTTGTTTATTGAACAACACGAAGTACACATTAGATTCGCATATAAAACGATTTTCTTTCTCATTCTTAGACATTTCTTTTTTTTCAGAGCTGAGGCCTTATAAAGATATTTTGAATGAAAGCAAAATTTGGGAACTTGAAGAACAAAGAAGAGTACAATTTGTTTACGTTCTTCAAAGCAAGTACTTTTCTAAAGCCAGTTCTGAGTTCAAGAATGTGAGCAGAGCTTATTTACAGGTAGGGGGTCTTAGACTCCGTCCAGACTAATGTGCGAACGTATATATACATTATTAGTAAAATCCAACTAGTGGTCTATTATCAATGCTGCGTTCTGATTGGTTGAGCTACTACTAGGCTATATGTTAAAGCCCCCTAGTAGCGAAAAGCGCCGGTTTTTTGGCGGCAAAAAAGGGATTGAAGTCTTGCGTTAACTAGCTAAAATTTTTTTTATTCTCGATATTTTTGACCAACTAGTTGGATTTTACTAAAACAATTATTCCTCTCGCCCTCATGGCCTCTGAGTCAATAGCCCATGAGGCCGAAGGCCTCATGGGCTATTGACTCAGAGGCCATGAGGGCGAGAGGAATAATTGTTAATAATCCGGTTTGACCTAGCCACTTCACCAGGGTCCTCAGGAAATTACGACGGCTATGTTAAGGTCAGCACAAAAACAACGTTGTGATATGGACATGGCCTTCAATTTGACTGAATTTGAATGAAATTGTGAGAGTGTCAATGGAAGGAAGTAGTGAGATAACCACTGAAATTAGTTACTTTTTGTTGATATCATTGACAGCTACATCATCAGTTAAAGGAGGTTCGAAATCAGCAAGATATTGAAGTGATGAAGAGATGCCATGTCATTGGCATGACAGTGACAGGGGCGACCATGAGGGCAAACTTATTGGGTAAAGCATATCTCATAGTACATTGTTCAAACCTTAGTAATTTATTGTCAGCAAAGAAACATCTAATATTGCGTGTTCGATTACAGTCTCATTTTGCAGCCTTTCGCAACTAAGCTAGAGGCAAGTTATGTTGGGAAAACTAGCGCCTCTATTTGTTTCAACAAGAACACAAAGTGACAAAAAGTGGGAAGACTGATCTTGTCAGCTTGCATCCTCTGTTCGCATTTTTTTTGCTTGCTATGCGCTAAAGCCTTTCATAACAGTTGGCAAAAGAATTTTCTGCTATTTATTTACATAAGTTTTTCTAATCCGTTTAAGCCGGTAACATGTCACTGATCGTATGAAACAAATACCTCTTCATCGGTGAACAACTTGTGGTCGTTTTTTGACTAAAAAACAGTTTTGGTGATATTCATGTTTCTTCATCAAATTTTCTTTTGTTTTCATTACGACTCAATTTAGTTTAAAGTTTAAACCAAAAATTATTGCAAGTGTTTCAGAGCCGCCATAACTTCTCCTTCCCCCTTGATTTCTCTTTAGCTGACATAAAACCCTCTGTCGTGATTGTGGAAGAAGCGGCGGAAATTCTAGAGGGGCAACTGGTCGCAGTTATCCCGCCGTCAGTTCAACACCTGATCATGATCGGAGATCACAAGCAACTGAAACCTATGGTACACTATCACCGACTCAAAAAACATCACCATTTGGATCTGTCTATGTTTGAACGACTGTGGAATTGTGGTCTGCCTTGTAGGCAGCTGGGTTTCCAGTGCCGAATGAGGGATGAATTTGTTGATCTACTCCGTGAATTAAAGATATATGACAACCTTCGAACGCATAAACAGGTATTGCTAACTGCGGGCATCCTTTGTCCTTATATGCATAAAGCATGCTGGGCGCCACTTTTTCCGACTTTCAGCCATTTTGTGGGCCCTATCCGCAAAGATTCGCAGAAAATGACGTAGAATATTTTCGCAATGATCCACGACGAAAGCAAAAGTAAGGCAACATGTAAAAAGCCCTGCTACCTAAAGGGGCACCCCGCAGAGCACGTGCTCGAGAGAGAAAATCCGCTTGCCGCGTTGGCTCGAATTTAACCTTGCATAAAATAAATTAAGCCTCATTCCTCGTTCCCTCTTTGGAGAGACGACGAAAACACTGGGATTTTTTTTTTTTTATCTTTGAGAGAGCTTTGGCTGCAAAAAAAAAAAACAGGGAGGAAATTTCCAGCATGTCTCGGCAGAGGCGCGTAGGAGTCGAATTAAACTTATGAAACCCTGAGAACGGATCAGATTCTATGCTAGTTAGCTACAAAGACGCTCATGAAGTGTCTTTGGTCACAGATATGAGCCCGCCCTCCTCCCCGAACTCAAAGGTGACTCCTGAGTGGGCGGCTGATAATCGAGCCTAACTCTCATGGCGGGCTACAACATTGGATAAAACCTGTTAAGACACATCGCAAAAAATACCTTTTTTTACTGTTATCCTGGCCAAAAAGGGAAACCGTCGCCAAACGAATGTTATAACATAACTAGAAAATTCGCCTAATCAGATTCAATAGCTCGAACGTGTTACATGTTCCCATTGAGCACGCTGATGACGTCAATAAAGTATTCCTCGAATTGTTGTGAGCGTAGCGATCCTCCCAAGACGTCTCCATATCTCAGCAGTAAACGATGAAGCGTTTACCATGTGCTTTATAAGGTAATTTAAGAGGAAACTTTTGAATTTATTAGCCGATAGTAGGGAAGGAGGTTAGTGTTGTTGTTGTTGTTGTCATCTCCGCAAGCTGTGCGTGTGAAGATCATTCTTTGCGAAGTTGTTTCTCTCAAAAATAATTTTTATGTGAATTTATAGTTTTCCAGCATCTCAATATGAATTTTACAATCTTTTCAGAGTACACTTTCTCTCAGTTTCAGGATAAAAACATAAGCTTAACTGTGAGGAAAAAAATATAGTCACGTAAACATTGATGCGTACTGCTTTTAGCGCGCCCTACAATAATAAAATTTTGAATTAACCACTGCATTGATCGCTTTGATAATGTTATAAAACAATTAGTTAATGCGTCAGCGTGCGTATGTCGAGATATTGAGCAGTTGGGAAGTTTGGACAGCACTCAAAAGGCTAGAGGTACTCTCGGCTGCCCCTCGAGCAACTCTTACGCCTCTTTCGTGCTCTCCAAAGTTCCCGCGTGATCAATATCTCGACATACGCACGCTGACGCATGAACTTATTGTTAACTTGTCTTCCCCCTCCCCCTCCCCTTTCTTTAAAGTTATCAAGGCTAACACAAGAATTATACACGTTGGTTTTATGACCAAAACAACTTTGAGTAGAGAGTTGGAAGGGGTCTTGGTTTTTTTTCTGTTCAGAGGTGATGGTAGTATGGCGCCAAAGTAAGAAAATAGATGGGACTGTGTTTAACAGATTTGTGCGAGGTTGTAGCCATTTACTTACCCTGGGTTCCAGAGGATATTTTTTTCTTATTGACACTGATGGTTCGAGGAGAAACCGCGTCAACGAGGCGTGAAGCGCCGAGGGGAGCCTTTTCAAACCGTAAGCAGGGTTTATTTCATATTAGGTATTTTGAGAACGGACCTCTAGAGCCAGGGTACCATTTACTACGTTCTAAACATGTAATGCGCGCGCACTGTGTATTGCTAAGATAACATAAGCCTTTTCGTCAATAATACGATGTAATTAATATTGTTTATTGGCTCTTTCCTATTTTTCTTTATTTCTTTACCTCATTCAGCTGGTCGAAAACAACGTACGCCCAGCTTGTGTCGAGTCTAGCATGTACTTCTGGACACACACCAAGTGGGAAAGTGAAGCTTCGCATAGCAAACGAAATTTTCGAGAGGCTGAAGAGATAACTAGAGTTGCCAAATTCTTCTGCCAAGAGGGCGAGGTACATCCCTCAAAGATCACTGTTCTTTGTTCATATCGAGGACAGGCAAGTGTAAAATGTTTGAACGTTTTCTATGACCTACCTAACAAAAAGGTTCCATTTTGCCGTGCTTCTGTTCAGTAGCAGATCACAGATGACGTCAAAACATGGTAAAGTAAAGAAAACAAGTTTCCTTTTGATCTCATCCATGTGTCTGTATGTACTCTAATAGGCCATGGGCAACTACCAATCAAAGCACGAGCGTAATATTCATCACATTGTATAAGACGAACGGACGCACGGGAAATGTAATCTATGCCAATAACAACAACAAACACGTCTCTCGAAGCCGTCTCGACCGACGGATCAAAGATTGTTCTCTTATTTGACCCGTGTTTCCTAGAAGCCTCGGTAATTTTTCTCTTTATATCTTCCTTTCTCGCAGGTGAAAGAAATAGAAAGCCACTTTCGTTCAACTGAGATTACTGCGTTGGAAGATATAAAGGTCACAACGATTGATAGTTTTCAGGTACAGAGCGTTTCGGAGCAATTTTGGAGCATTCCGGAGGCTGGAGAAACGTTCGCGTTATCCCTCCTGGGAACGGCGATAAATTTATGGATCGAAAATAGTTCTTTTTTGGGCTTTTAACCCACCTAGCACCTTATAGAACATTATTATATGGCAGTGTCTCAAGACCACTTAAAATAATCTAATTCAGGTATTTCATTGGATCAAATCAACATTGACTGCGGTTTAGATTTTCCCGCCCGTGGAAAAGAAAAGAAAACTAGAAATCAATGCGTAAAATTCAAAAGGAATAATTGAAAGTACATTACGGTCGATCTTTGGAGGGATTTGAAGAGCATTGTCTCCTTAAGTACTAGAACAACTACAGAAACGATAAACTAGAAAAATACCAAAGTTAACCACACTTTCTCTTCTTGGCTCACATCGTGATGTGGGTCGTCTTTACCCCACGCCTTCTGTGTAGCGTCCTTAAACTCGATTAAACACAAGAGCGACGACGAACGTCGATTCGCTCGACAGTCTCCTTCAAATAATTCGTCTACTGTAAATGACCTAATAGACGCCCGGGGCGTTATTTACTTCTGAAGGTCCAAAAAAAGAACGTTTAATTGATAGGAGGCTTTTATTCTGCTATTCTCGAAAATATCAAGAAAGTTTAAAACAAAGCGGAATACTTAGGCCATCAATGGATACATCTAGGCCGTCTATAGATCCATATCGCTCTTTCAAATCTCAACGTCGTCGACAGATCCGAATCTCCGCTTAGGATCACTTTGTTGTCAACGTTAGTCTATCCCTATGAGCAAGATACAATGAAAGAACCATTGTTCATCAGGCAAGAAACCGAACAAATTGAATGATTTTGTTCCTTTTTTGCTACCGGTAATTACTAGTATTTTGCAGTAAATCTTATAGGGGGGGGGATGTGTGCATGGGGGCGTTTATTAGAGAGGGGCGTCTGATGCAAAGTTAACATTGCTAGTAGCGGGGGCGTTTATTAGATATTAGTAAAATCCAACTAGCGGTCTATTATCAGTGCGTTCTGATTGGTTGAGCTACTGTAAGGTTATATGTTATAGCCCACTAGTATTGAAAAGCGCCAGCTTTTTGGGGAGCAGAAAAGGATTAACGTCCAGCTATAACTATTACGTCAGCGTAAGTTGTTTTGACTCGATACTTTTGACCAACTAGTTGGATTTTACTAAAACAATTATTCCTCTCGCCCTCATGGCCTCTCTGTCCATAGCCCATTCGGCCTTCGGCCTCATGGGCTATTGACTCAGAGCCCATTTGGGCTCGAGGAATAATTGTTAAAGAGAAGTTCTTTGAGAGAGGTTGTCTACCAGATCATTTAAGGTATGCCACTTAGCTTAACCCTTTTCTTCGAGCAATAAAGGAATTAGAGAGGAGAAGTCGTTACGTCACGTTGCCATGGTAGCAAAATTTCTGGGTGACAACAAACCGAAAACATCACTTAAAAAGTGAATTCGCAATGGTTCAAACTTCGACGATCTTATTGAATTTCATTTAATTTGTCAAATGATAGCGAAATTTTCTGAAAGGACCGAATCTAAGTTAAGAAAAAGAAAAAGAAAATTTTGGCGTTGTGCCCTCCTACTTCGTAAAGCGGGTGCGTGAACTTAGTCGTGCAACGCGGCTAGAAAACGTACAAAAAAACGTGATGCATGTGCACAGTTGTTGTTTTGCTGATATAAACCTATTGCTTTTTTCCACTTCTCTTTTGCGTCGCCTGCATCGTTGCTTAAGCTCCCTATAGAGCGTTTTTATTAACGTGGCCAGCGTCTATGCTAATTTATTGGAGAAAAAGAAAGCATTTACATGAGAAAAGAGTGAAACTCTTAGAGGATTTTCTGGGTACACCAACATGGCCGCCGTTTCATTGTTTTGGAACACCAACATGGCCGCCATGACGTCATGTGAAAACGCTCTATTGTGGCGATCCAGAAATTTTGCTACCAAGGTAACATGACGTCACACTTCTCCTCTTCACAGGAGATGTCGACGCGCAGGCTACTCCATGTCAGGATTCACTGTGTATGAATATTTCTTTTTCAATCACAGGGCCAAGAAAATGATATAATCCTTGTTTCGCTGGTTCGAAGCAACAAAGAAGGTGTTATTGGATACCTAGCATCAATGGACCGCTTGTGTGTGGCCATTTCTCGGGCGCGTTGTGGTCTTTATCTTTTCGGAAATCATGCGCATTTGTCGCAGAAATCTAAGAAAGGTTGGAAGGTATGTAATAGGGACTACTTAAGATACATCGTTCCTGCACACGGATATGTGTACACGAACGTGGGGACTGTTTGCCGCGTAGTTATGCAAAAGCCGATAATCATGATTTCCCAGTTCATCGCCGTTCTTCCCGGTAGCCTCCCGGTTTCTCCTGGGTAAGAGACCATCTGCCCATATTTACGGCTACGCGTACGGGTAATTTATAAGGTCTCTAAAGTTGTGTAGATCTACTTGACATACTAGAAGCTGAGGTATAAGCTTTCATTTTTATAGCTAGTGTCTAATATATAGATTTAGCCAGGGCTAAAAGCGAGGCTCCCATTAATAAATTTATAATTTAAATCAAACAATAAACTTGTATTCCACAATTCAGTTAACTTTAGAGCACATTCGTGTGACTTTTCATGGAAAGGCTAAGTGATTTTACAAAAAATAATTTGCAAGCAGCCCAAGAGTGAACCAAATCTTACATCGAGTTGATAGCCTCATAAGTACACCCAAAAACTGGCAATCATCTTCGATCACATTTATTAAGAGCCATAATGGCTCTTGATCGCCGTAGATTAATTAGGCCTGGAAAAAAATTCCGGCCGAATTTTTTGCGTTCGACAAGTTTATTTTACAAAATCTTGCCAACAAATCTGGGTGCGACTGTAAACCAACCTTTTATATCATTTATACATCACATCTGAGGTGAAACAGTACGATGAGGCACTGTTTTTATCATACAGACCTTGGACAACAGAATGCAGTATTTCACAATATTGCGATACAAATTGCTATCATTCAATATTCAGGACGATCGCAGCACGCGTGGGCTTTAGCTAAACCGTTAAAAAAAATTTTCAAAATCATCTATACGGCCAGCCGGTTCTGACTTTTGCAGTGCTAGCAGTGGCGAGTGTTTGAATGAACATTAACAGAGTTACGCTCCAACATAATAAAGAATTTATTATGTTTATTTTTTTATTTTAAAACGGTTTAACGCGCGGCATTTTGAGTACTCCGGGAAGCGTTGCTCACTGAACGACTGAAAACAATCGACACAGCGATTAAAATTACAAGAGACAGTACTAACAATTAATAAAAGAAATATAATTCGGTGAAACATATACAGAGACGACAATTTTCATTCAGGAAGACAAGTATTAAAGTGTCTCTAAAAATCCTGAGTCTTCGAGCTCAAAGCTGAATTTTGTGTTTTAAGCCGGCTTCCCGGTGTTTGCTTTTTTCAAAGACGAACTCGAGGCAAGGAAATCGCTCAAACCTTTCTTTTACAGTCACAATTATAACTAAATATTCCTTGAAACGTTTTCTTTCTATTTGCGGTGAGAAAATGTCTAAAGGCTTTTTAAAGATCTGTAAGCTTATAACAAACCTGATACTCGGTCAGATCATTGTCTCAAATCTTACAAACGTGCGTAAACAAAATAGCCGCATAAACTACGCTCGACTTCATTAAATTAGGAATAAAAAACAAACATCAAATACAATAATTACTTAGGCTTACCACTCGAGATGCAGCTCCTGAAAGGTATCAAGGAAGGCCAGTATCGCTTCAGACTTTGCAACCCTCTTACGCATTAAGCAAGGTGGAAACGAAAACGATGCTATCCGAAATCGGATTTCCCACTTTGACTCAACCAAAAACCCAATAAACAAACTAGCCATGAATAACACAAGACTCCTGATAGAATCTGAATTTCATTTTGTACATCCAGTGGAAAAAGAAAGTTAAAAACATCACAAGTTGACACAAAACTCTGTCAGCTTCAGCTGTCAAAGTAAACAAGATTCAAGATGCTGCATAAATTTTCCGCATGAACTCACCTGTCAAATTTTGACCAATCAGAGCATAAAAATTGGACGTAGAGCGTGACTTACGCGTGAACATGGCGAGAAAAGTCAAAAGCAACTGTCTTCCCTGGCTGAATTTTCGCGTCCGAGGTCAGTTTGAAATCAAAATTTTAATTGTGCGGCACATAAACACAACATATTTTATATGAATTTAAAAAACAATTAAACTTGAGCCTGCGATCATTTGAAAACAAGAACCTTGTCAGCGGGTAACTTCAAAAAATACTCGACCTCGATGGGTCGACACCTGAGCCCGCGATTCGCTCAAGTGATACTGGTCAGCGGATACCTTGTTTTGACAGCTGTCAATTGATCACATTTCCTGTGCTCCGATCCCAAACTAGCTAAAAAGTATGAGATTGAATATTGTTCGCGATCTAGTAAAACGATTAACTGGTCAGCAGACAGCTTCCAAATAAATCACGTCACCTCGATGAGTTGACAAATGAGCCCGCGATATGGTCATGGGATACTGGTCAGTGGCTATCCTGTTTTGATAGCTAGCTGTCAATTGACTATATTGTGAATGTCATATATAAAAGATGAGGACTTGCCAACACACGCCCGAGACACCCCTCCCTTCCTTTTCGATAGTCTCCCCTACCCTACCCGTACAATCTGTAGACGCGTACGTACGTACGGACGGACGGACGTACGCTCGGTCAGTCACGTGACAACCAAGCGAAAAGAGGTTGACCATATTCCATGAGTATGGGGCTCTGTCCCACGCGCGCTTCGCGCGCGGGAGCCCCGCTACAAAGCAGCTGCACCCTTACAGGAAGTTCCGTTCTGTAGACTCTTGTTTTAACTGAGGTCGACGTCGTGTTATTAATAGTTAAAACACAAATTACATAAAACTCTCTTTTAAAAATGTATGTTGTTTAGCTTACGTTAGCTTACCTTGGCTCCCTTTATATATATATATATACATGTATTTTTACCGTTCACTAGCTTTAAACTGAATGTTCCACGGGCCCAAAATTTGGGATATTTCTTACACCATGAAGGAAAAAGCAGGGGCACACAGAATTTTTTTTTTATTATTATTATTATTTTTTTTTAATCATTTAACAAAATGCTTTGCTGCTTACCGAATGCAGGAAGCGATAAACATACTTACCTACCTACATACTTAATTGTAACTCCCTAAAAGGGCTTTTCGGTTACAAGACAAATTAGCAAAACGAAAAAGGAGGAAATAACAGTTACGTATGAAATATTGATTACAAAATCATAATAATGCATCAGATCGGATTAGCTATTTGCAAAATTTTTCCAAAATGAGGATGATGAAATTAAGAGTGTAACAACTTAAGCGCATCCACCCATAATTTAAACGCGCCTTGACATAGATTTACAATACGCGTTATAATTTCTGTTTCTCTCTGACGAAACGTCAATCACGTTGACTTTAATTCATGCTAAACGAAAATGTATGTTCCAAAACCCTAAACAGCAGAAAATTAACCAATATAATGATACACCTGTCGCGAGAGATATTTAACGAATCTGCCGAAAGACGCCATTTTTATTTAAGCCATTTCATCAGAGATTTACGATTAAATATGCAGACTGAAATAAGCCCAAGGTGGTAAATACACGAGTGGCAGCAACGAAACTCCTCTAATAAGGATCAATAAGCGAGGATTTATGTTAAATCCCAAGGCTTCTGGCGCTGCACTGCAAGGCACGAGCTCAGAAAATGCTAGCATGGAATCATGCACAGTGCACAAGTCAGGTAGGTTGAATGCAGGGGCCACCTGTTGCATTGGGAAACTGTTACTCTCTTACCGTTCTGACAATAAAGCATCCATTTGCATGCAAGTTCACATTTAAGATAATGATATTAGATTAATAAAACATCATAAGTTGTTTTCTAAGAATGACTGACTTTAATAGGGTTGATTTCCACTGTGGCGCATGCGCAATTTTTCCCTGCGAAGGCGCGTAAATGAAATAGAGGCAATATATGAAAGGCCACGCGTAAGGGTAAAAGTTGAGCGAGGTTCAACTTTTAAGGAATACGCGTGACCTTCCGTACATTGTCTCCATTTTATTTACTCGCGTAAAATTCACGTGCCTTTGCACGGAAAAATTACGCGACAGTGGAAATCCACCCTTGAGGTTGATTTCCACTGACGCGTTTTTGGCTACGCACGTAAATTTTAATCACGTAAATAAAATAGAGGCAAGATATAAAGTGTTGAGAATAAACGTTAAGTTGAGCGAGGTTCTACTTTTACGCCTACTTGCGACCTTTCATACATCGTCTCTATTTTATTTGCCTAAACCTAACCCTAAGGGTTGATTTCCAGTGTCGCGTAGTTTTTACGTGCGTACGTACGTAAAATTTACGTTCGCAAATAAAATAGAGTCAATGCATGAAAGGTCGCACGTAAGCGTAAAAGTTGAACCTCGCTCAACTCCTCGTTTAATCATAGCACTTTTTATCTTGCCTCTATTTTATTTACGTGATTAAAATTTACGTGCGTTAACATGCGGAGCCAAAAACGCGTCAGTGGTAATCCACCTTTAGGCTAGAGAGCCCTGATGCCGAACTCCAAACCACCACTGAGTGGTGGAATCATCACTTGATACACATCTGTGAACCTTATTGACTGTTTGGTACCATCCGAAGTTATCCTCCCCTCCCGGTGACTTCACTGCACCTGTGGATTGGCTGGTAAACTGACACCCGATCGTTGGACCGTAAAACGAATCAGTATGCGCATGCCAATTATCTGTTTGGACGAACTGAGCCGTGCAGTTGCTACAGTTATATCCTCGGATGCTAATAAATTCGTATTTTTTACATCCGTCGAAATTCAAGCGCATAACGTCGATATCATTCAACTTGGCCCTTAAGTAATCTCTGTATTTAAGTTCTTCAGTGTTAAAGTTGCAAGTTGCTCGCACGTGCGTTGAGCGGTTTGCTGTGGTTATCATGCGTGGCCAAGACAGACGAAATTTGCTCCATAAAACGGCTCCCTGATTTACCGGAAAGTCTTTGTAAAATGCTTTATCCGCAAATTCATTATTATTTCGAAAGCTGAAAGATTCAATCAAAGTCCAAACGAATCCTTTTTCAGAGATAGCATCACAAAAGACCTCGTACATGGTCATAGTCGCTGGGTCAAACAGTTGATACACTCCGGACTTGCTCCCTTCGTTTCTCCATAGTTGCTCTTTGCAAGATGTTGCTCTTCGTTTGTGACAGAATCTACCATAATATCCCACTGCGCATGTACAGTTGAACTTGTTTTTAGCGTCTTCACATAACTCAGTGCAGTTGCCACCATGAGCGCATAAATTCTGATTACAGCACTGGTTACTTACTGGTTGCCCTTTGCAAGCCTTGTTAACAAATGTCTATAGTACAACAGGAGAGTATGTTAAAAGTACATGTAGGAATAATCTTTATACACTTATATAATCTTTATGTTATATATTATTATTTGCAAGACCCTTCCTTTTTTATAATGTGCTTTAAAAGATATTTCTTCCTTATGGATTTTGGTGATAGCTCCGCTTTTAGGTTTGCCCAATTTGCAAATGCCGAATATTTACTCTGTTGAATCAACTTCCTTGCTTTATAAACTGTCAACAATATGGGAATGTTTTGTAAAGAGCTCGGCGCGCAGAGCGTTAAGCACAAGAAAAATCAATATATCAGTATCAATATCAGTGTTTGCACAAACAAGTCAACAAGCATATGAAGTATTTACAGATATTGTTCATCCATCCAATATTTTTGGGATTCAGACAACCTGCACCATGAGGGGAAGTGTAACTTAAAGTTCTTAATTTCAAGAGAGACATTAAGGGGTCTCTGAAGAAAAGAGGGTGCTGAAAATTAAGGAACAAGATTTTAAGTAACACATCCTTAAAAAAGCAACACGAAATTTGAAAGCTGAGATGCATGTTGTCCTCCTTTTCAAAACGTCAGCCTTCCAAACCCGGGGGGATACTCCCCTATATAAGCTATATAGGTATGTGCCACCCTATCGGGTAGGGTTTTTGTGGTGTTTTGGTCTGAAAACGGGTATGGTTTTCGAGGGCACTTACGGAAATGTATCAACGTATTTATCGTCTCAATTCCAAATGAGTAAGAAAGAAAGAGAAATTTGGGAATTCGAATTGGATTTGAAGAATTGTTTTGTTTGCGCTCCAGGCTAAGTAAAGCTAACATAGTTTCTGCCTAAAGGACATGTCTGGAAACGGGTATGGATTTTAGAGGTCGGGTCTGAAAACGGATGTAGAAAATTACAGTTTTTCGCAGTCTGAAATAGGGACAGGATTTGGATAACCAGGCGGCACACCCCCACCAAGAATTCCCAGGAGTAGCCCCCCCCCCCCCCCCCCCGATTCCAAAATAGTGCATTTCTATCAAAAGATTGCAACTTCTTTTGTTAACTACAGGACGAGGCAATACCGAATAAAGCCGAAATACAATGATTACTCTGATTAAGTATAATCTCGACAGACTGTCTGTGTCTTCCTTTGGCAAAGCCGGAGACATTCGACATTAGATTCACTGGTTACCTGATTGACGTATTCTCTATTCATATCATAATAAGTGTATCCCTTTTCCTTGAGAAAGTCTTCAGGAGCAGAAAATCTGTCTTCATCCAGCAACTCGCATCGATTTTCCCTTATTTGATACGCTTGGCATTTACATTTCTCCTCAAAGCATTTTACATGACAGTCAAACGGTTTCGACAGCGTGTAATTTCTAAAGCTGTGTCCTTGCATAGCCAGATGTTTTATTCCCGTCTTACCAATACTTCCACTGCTTTGTTCGCATCTTCTCTGACAGTCTGTGGCCAATTTCAAACTGCAGATATCAAAAAATATCGACACGAAAAGGAAATAGTTCGCCAGTGTCATGGTTTTAACGTAAAATATCACTTTTGAGTATTCTTTCCAGAGCTAAAATTCCCTATCAAATAACCAACCAGTTTAAAGAAAAAGAAAGTTTTCGCAAAAGGAAACGTGCTCAGTATAAGAAAAGGAAACTTAATATACATGTATATTTTATGGAAATAAGCTTTTACCCAGCTTAGTGATAAACTGTTTCAACAAATAAGTTTACTCAGCGTTTGTTTGTCATTTCTTCCTTTCGGTTTTCTAGTGACTGGGATTCGAGGATATGGCATGCATCCTCAAGCGTTTTAGACTATTTTTCAGCTTGCATTTTATGTTTCTTCAGTCACCGTTACCGCAAGCAACTAAAAACGCACCCAGACTTTAATTTGTGAGAGATATGCTAAATATAATTAGCGAATGTTGAGCGTAATGTCAATCTTGTTCACGCTGATGAAATATTTGTCTGCTGACTGAAATCACCAGTCGCTGGATAAATTAGACGTATGTCTAATTTTGTGAAGCCATATGAGAAAAAATGGTCAAGGACGCAATAAGAAAGCACGATTAGTTAAATGACAGTTAATGAAATACATAAGCTGCCTCGGCCAGGTGGCAATTCTTCAATAATTGAATTGAATTTCAATTATTGATTGGGAAGAACTAGTTTGACAAGTCACCTTTTAACATTATCACTGATGCCATTTCAAAGCACAGACGATCACGCGTGTGATGCAATATCATGGGATCCCTGTGGCAATGGTGATGAAATAGAACTCGTAGATTTACAGCCACGTTTAAAGAGCAAGTTGAGTCTTAGGTGTAATCAAGTGCCGGACATTTTTTTTTCTCTCGCCAGATTGTCAGTGATTTCATGCGGAAGAGGAAGCAACTTGGCTGTAGATTTCCATTCCGTTCTAGTGTAGATTCGGTGAGTAACACCAAAATTCCAAATAGGATTGTGAGAAATATGGAACCTCATAGAGGTTTTACCTACAGGCGGTTAAGGCAGGGTCACCTTTGATCACCGGGTGTTTTTTAGACCAGTGGTTCTACTTTTTTTGGAATTGCCGGTTTTGGCCTAGACTACCACACTCAATTAACGTCAAATTCGATGCTGTGATCCGCGGCAGGATTAGTTCAGTCGGCCGGTAGAGCGCTGAGCTGCAGAGTAGAGCGGGAAGTCGCGGGTTCGATTCCCGAAGCCGGACCAATACTCAGTATCTTAAAATAACCGAGAAATTAAGGTACTACCTTTGCCCTGCAAATGGCTAGACCTTTGCGTGGCTCGGATGACCACGTAAAATGACGTTCCCGTCTCCAGTAGGCGACATCAAACCCATAATGCCCGCAATTCGTCCTTTCGTACTAAATACATTGACACTCAAACAAAGTGCATTTTTTTGTGTGCTTGTTATGAGGTAAACGCAAAACCCCTTTCTGGTTTCTTTACACGCGTCCCTTACTAACGCAAGTTCGAAGTAACCGTTCGGCCACTAAGTCTTGACCCTTGCTAATTCACCTTTTGTGGAATCTTCCTAATGACAAATTGTGGTTCGATTATTCAAAGGAAAATCATTCCCCACCCTTCCCACCCCAACCAAAGACTGAAGCCAACCGTTTCGGTAATCCTGGCTATTCTTAAGTAGCGTAAATGCTCGAATTAGCGCCCGGGGCGCTTATTTAATTTTCTTAGGCGAGAGGGGGGCGCTAATTCGAAGGGGGGCTCTCATTTGAAGGAGGGCGCTCATTTCGTTTGTCAATTTTTAGCCTCAAAATGACACTATCTTTACCGAAAATGGCCTCGTAATTCCAAGAACTTTTAAGGCAGTAACAAGGAGCCGGCGATTGGGAGCAAAGTTTTACGAGGAACTTAATAAAGTGAAGCAGCTATGTGCTCACATTGATATTTCTATCAAGGAAGTGAGAAGCAAACCCGTGCGACTTTGAAAGGACATTACTGTTTATACTATTTAATAATGTCACATTTCATTAAAAGGACCGTATAGACCGTATACGTCTCGTATATCGTACCGTGTACCGAAACTCATTTTTTCTCGGGGGAGGGAGGGGGCGCCTATTTGAAGGGGGGCGCTTATTACAAATTTTGAGCCTTAGAAGGGGCCCTAATTCGAAGCGGGGCGCTTATTTGAAGCTGGGCGCTAATTCGAGCATTTACGGTAAGTACTATTTTTTTTTACCAGGAATCTTTGAAGCCCGCTCAGACTTCCTTTGTTGGTGAATCTCCAGGCAAGTATACGAAATGTTATCCGTTGCCCTTACGTACTATATTTTTTTCTCTGTTGATAATGCTTTTTTTTCTGGAATGTCTTCTGCTTAACCTGCACTTTCCGGGACGCTGGTGTTTACAACAGTTTAAAAATTGTATCCGGTGTAGACTGCAAAACAGTCCGTACATTCCCGTAGTCAAGTACGCGCACTTCAAGCATGTGGCGTGTAAGGCTCGCGCGCTTCACGCGTGTGAGAAAAAATACCCGAGTGCTTTTCAGTCTAATTCTATTTTCCAGTAAGAGGGATATGTGCCAATTTAGGCAGAGTAAGTTTTACGTCACAATTGTTGGTGGTTTTTCCCATGGTCAAGAACTTTGAAAGTATTCTTTTATTCCCAAGACTCGTGTAATCTCAGTATAAATAATGCACCCTTCATCTATTTTTCTGCTTCACCGATTCCTAAGCAATAACACATCAGTCGGTGTCAGCTTCTCTCGACGCAAGTTCCTTTACCCCGTGCATGTTTTTCTCTCGCTACATCTACATAGGCCTTCACTGGGACTCTCCATTGTCTGGTCTCCAGTCTTGCCTTCAATAACCTGAGATCAGTCCTTGGTGATGAAATATTAATGTTAAAAGCTTTTTTTTTTGTCTCCCAGCTGGAGGTAACGTAATAAATGTCAACGCTCAACAAGCATTTCTTAATGTAGGAGGGGCAGCCTCAGCGAATACCATCAACGCTCCCAGTTCAGGTTGGTATCGGTAGGTTACCTTTGGTACTGATGGATGGTGGTTTTCTGTCCAGGGCCATATCCCGGGAGGAGGGTACTCAACAAAGTTTTATGCGGGTAGGCTCCGCCTCGAGGGGCAACCCCTTACCCTTTTTATATGCATTCATGACAGACTGGTACCCCTTTCCCATACCTTCTATTGACAAATGGTACCCCTTTTAGATACCAACAATCTTGGACAAAACTGATGAGAAAATTGTGTACTTGGGGAGCATTTTTCTGAACATCGTAGCTGTACCGGTTCTTTACTCTCCTCCTTCCCCTGAAAGCGATGTTGCTGTGTATTCAAAAGAAAGCCTGATCCCTGGGCGTTTCTAGGAAGCAACATTAAATTGGGGGAAGGGGATTTCTTTCCGCAAAGGCGTCGTTTGGGAAATAGTTTTGTTGTGTAGGAAAGTGGACATGATAGGGAAGCTTTCTCAAGTAGTTTTGTCCGGGATTGTAGTTCAGAGCTTTGCATCCCTTGCTGTAAATGCATTGTCTCTAAAATATGAATAAATCACAAAAGCAGAACGTTTTCTCGACTTCACAGCCATAATTTATACCTGTCATCCCTTTTTGCGCCTTATTAAAGACTCGAATAAAAGATTTCCCTATTCCTTCATATACTTCAAGTAGAACTAGTGAAATCCCTACCATTTCATATACCCGAAGCCTTTCGGGCGGATCCTCCCCATATAGGCCATTAGAGGTGTTACCCCCCCCCCCCCCGGGGGGGGAGCAAATTCCCTTCCTTGTCTGGAAGCTAAACGAAAGCAGACGCCTGAGTTTGGGCAAAAACCAGGTCTGACGCTATACAAACAAAGCCACCGTGTTTCTTTTCGTAGTGCGAAAGGCCATGATGGGAAACACGTTTTCCTTTAAGAATTCTGATAATTATTTGGTTTTTTTAAATATTCCCTTAACCGTTTTTTTTGTTGTTGTTGTTGTTGTTATCTTTGCCTATACAGGGGATCCTTCATTAATCGCTTCGTCCCCACCACAGTCAGGTATACGTTTACCATCTCAGATAACTGGCAAGACGCCTGTTCAGGATCCAAGGTCACCACTACCAGTTGTTATGTCCCCCTTCGGCACTGGGACACCCAGGTCGAACACTCAAGACGCAAGATCGCCTACACAAGCTACCTCTGGCGGGAAGAAATCTCTTGACGGTGAGGATGAGAAGATGAAAGATAGGCCAGTTCAAGAGTCTGCCAACCCGCCAAAAGACAGCACGGATGAAAGCTTGAAACATCTTGCAGGCGAACAGGTCTTTGAAGAGAAGCCAGTACAAGAAATTGAAAACGTGACAAAGAATGAGAAGATAGAGCAACCCAAATTTGGCCCGGAGGATTCTCTTCAAGAAGGTGTTGAAGAGTTTGATAAAGAAAAGCCACTTCAAGAGACTGAGCAGACTGGCAAAAATCAAACAGTTGGCGAGCAGTTCTTACAGCATTTTGAAGAGTTTGACAAAGAGAAACCTGTACAAGAGACGAAAGAACCTGGCAAATATGACACGGGCGGGGATCAGTCCTTGAAGAGTTTAGAAGATACTGAGAAACAGAAACCATTTAAGGAGAGTCCAGGCAATGAAACGGAAGGTCTCTCTGAGAGAAAACCTTTACAGGAAACCGCTAATTCCGCTGTCAAGACTAAAAGTACCGTAGAAGAGGAGGTACGTCCTACTCAGGAGACCGTGAGTCCAATTAAAGGACTTACTGAGGAATCTGATCAAGATAAGAGCAAGTCGTTGCAGGAAACAGGAAAACCCAGCCAAAGGCAAGATGCGGAAGGAGAAAACACAGAAGAAATTCAAACGGGCAACGACGTGTCTTCAGTTGACAATCCCGAAGTGAAGCGACCTAAGCAAGAAACTGCTAGCTCTGAAGCTAACTCCGACAGTTTGAAAGAAGAACCTGTCCCCTCTCAAGAAACCATGGCCGCTGGTAAGGGACCTTTTGAGGAGTCCGGGCTTGAAGTGGGCGTCAAGGCGCAACCAACAGATGACGTACACGACGTGCCTTCAGCGGGGAATCCCGAGTCGATACAGCCTAAACAAGAAACAGCGAGCTCTGATAAAGAGTCCGATAGTTTGAATGAGGAAGTTCTTCCCACCCAAGAAACCATGGCCGCTGGTAAAGGACCTTTTGAGGAGTCCGAGCTTGAAGTGGGTGTCAAGGCGCACCCAACAGACGAGGTACACGACAATTTGCCTCCAGTAGAGAATCCCGAATCGATACAGCCTAAAGAAGAAACAGCGAGATCTGAAGTTGAGACTGACAATTTGAAAGAAGAGGTTGTTCCCACCCAAGAAACCATGACCGCTGGTAAAGGGCCTTTCGAGGAGTCTGGGCTTGAAGTGGGGGTCAAAGCGCATCCAACCGACGAGAAAGAATAGTCACTTCTGACAATGTCAATGTTGCCTTCCTCTGGGATGGAGAGACTTTACTACGCGAAACAGCCCAATGTTTTTATAGTGAAAGCTGACTAGAAGTAAACAGAAATAACTAGTAAAAATGTTTAGGCTCAGCTAGAGTTGGGAACTTGATGTCAAAGACAAAGTTATTGGCAAACGATTCACGCAATGAGCGTAAACTTGTATACTGTTTTAACAACAAAACAGCGAAAACAAAATTATTAATTCTTCCTCGGTCAATAGTTAAATCAAATTAAAGGCATATCTTTTTGGGAGAACCTGCACAGAGTATTTATGTTAAATACCAAGGCTTCTGGCGCTGCACTGCAAGGCACAAGCTCAAAAAATGCCAGCATGGAATCTTGCACAGTGTGCATGTCCGGTAGGTGCAATGCAGGGGCCACTTGCTGCATTTGGAAACTGTTACTCTCTTACCGTTCTGACAATAAAGCATCCATACACATGCAAGTTCACATTTAAGATAATGATAGTAGATTAATAAAACATTATAAATTGTTTTCAAAGAATGACTGACTTTAATAGGGTTGATTTCCACTCTCGCGCTATTTTTCCCTGCGAAGGCGCGTAAATGAAATAGAGGCAATATATGAAAGGGCACGCGTAAGCGTAAAAGTTGAGCGAGGTTCAACTTTTACGTATACGCGTGGCCTTCCGTACATTGTCTCCATTTTATTTACGCGCGTAAAATTCACGTGCGTACGCACGGAAAAATTACGCGACAGTGGAAATCCACCCTTGAGGTTGATTTCCACTGACGCGTTTTTGGCTACGCACGTTAACGCGCGTAAATTTTAATCACGTAAATAAAATAGAGGCAAGATATGAAGCGTTGAGATTACACGTTAAGTTGCGAGAGGTTCTACTTTTACGCTTGCGTGCGACCTTTCATACATTGTCTCTATTTTATTTGCCTAACCCTAACCCTAAGGGTTGATTTCCAGTGTCGAGTAATTTTTACGTGCGTACGTGCGTAAAATTTACGTTCGCAAATAAAATAGAGGCAATGCATAAAAGCTTTCTTTATCACATTGTATCCTAAATGTGATATCTCGATGTAAATTCTGTAAAAACAGATTTTTTAAAACTTTCTTCCCCCTTTCACATACCTTCTATTTTGAAACTCGCCCCAGTCCTCTCTCAAAACTCGGAGAAAATGCATTTGGTGCGCACTTTCTGCAGCTCTACCGCAAAAACGAGTACGGTGACCCCCATTTTTTATTCCATGATTTTAGTAAGGACAGTACTTCCTTTCGATGAGAAAAAAATTGGCACAAATCTATGTTCAGTTTTTTGGCAATTTTACTAAATTGTACGGATTGAGCTATCATGAGTCGAATAGCGTGTGTCCAATTCAATTCTACTTTGGAGCGTAAAATAAAAACAGGAGCATTGAAAGGTATTTTTCTGGTATTTAAGTGGATAAACAATACAATAAAGTCAAATTCTGTGCGATACCACATGCATCATCGAAAAAATCTCTCGTTTTTGTCTAGTTTTGGGCTGCGCGCGGTTTTTGACAAAGGGTCTTAAATAGTCGTATTTCTCAGCATTGTGACGTCAAAACGAGCACGGTGACCCCCACTTTTTATTACTTTTTTATCATCTTCTTGACTTGTTACATCAGTGTACCAAGTTTCATCTACAATCTATGTTAGGTTCTTTTACTAGGGAATCACCTTAAGCTCAGCACCTCTTATCTTGCCTCTTTTATTTACGCGATTGAAATTTACTCTCGTTAACGTGCGTAGCCAAAACCGCGAAAATGGAAATCCACCTTTAGGCTAGAGAGCCTAGTGATGCCGAACTCCAAACCACCACTGAGTGGTGGAATCATCACTCGATACACATCTGTGAACCGGATTGACTGTTTCATACCATCCGAAGTTATCCTCCCCTCTCGGTAACTTCACTGCACCTGTGGATTGGCTGGTAAACTCACACCTTTTCTTTGGACCGTAAAACGAATCAGTATGCGCATGCCAATTATCTGTTTGGACGAACTGAGCCGTGCAGTTGCTACAGTTATATCCTCGGATGCTAATAAATTCGTAAATTTTTTACATGCACCACGGCCATTAAAGCGCATAACGTCGATATCATGTAACTTGGCCCTTAAGTAATCTCTGTATTTAAGTTCTTCAGTGTTAAAGTTGCACGTTGCTCGCACGTGCGTTGAGCGCTTTGCTGTGGTTATCATGCGTGCCAAGGCCAAACGAAACTTGCTCCATGTAAAGGCTTCCTGGTTTACCGGATACTCTTTGTAAAATGCTTTATCCGCAAATTCATTATTATTTCGAAAGCTGAAAGATTCAATCAAAGTCCAAACGAATCCTTTTTCAGAGATAGCATCACAAAAGACCTCGTACAGGGACATAGTCGTTGGGTCAAACAGTTGATACACTCCGGACTTGCTCTTTTCGTTTCTCCATAGTTCCTCTTTGCAAGAAGTTGCTCTTCGTTTGTGACAGAACCTGCCGTAATATCCCACTGCGCATGTACAGTTGAACTTGTTTTTAGCGTCGTCGTATAACTCAGTGCAGGTGCTACCATGAGCACATAAATTCTGATTACAGCACTTGTTAAGGAGTGGTTGCTCTTTGCAAGCCTCGTTTACAAATGTCTATAGTAAAACGGGAGAGTATGTTAAAAGTGCATGTAGGAATAATCTTTATACATTATTATAGATTATTATTTGCGGGACCCTCTCTATTAAATCTTTTTTATAATGTGCCTTAAATAATATCTCCTTCTTATGAATTTTGATGAAAGCTCCGCTTTAAGGTTTGCCCAATTTGCAAATGCCGAAATATATACTTCGTTGAATCAACTTCCTTGCTTTACAAACTGTCAACAATATGGGAATGTTTTGTAAAGAGCTCTGTGCGCAGAGCGTCAAGCACAAGAAAAATCAAGAAAGCTATTTTTTCTTCCACATTGTTTTGCACAAACAAGAAACCTCTTGCCTCAAAATAAGAAAGGGAACAGAGAAACCACATGAAGTGAGTTACAGATATTGTTCATCCATCCAGTATTTTTAGGATTCGAACAACCTGCGCCATGAGGGGAAGTGTAACCAAAAGTTCTTAATTTCAAGAGAGAGATAAAGGGGTCTCTGAAGAAAAGAGGGTGCTGAAAATTAAGGAACAAGATTTTAAAGTACCACATCCTTAAAAGCAACACGGAATTTGAAAGCTGAGATGCATGTTGTCCTCCTTTTCAAAACTTCAGCCTTCCAAACCCGGGGGGTACTCCCCTATATAAGCTAGTATACAGGTATGTGCCACCCCACCTGGTAGGGTTTTTGCACTGTTTTGGTCTGAAAACGGGTATGGTTATCGTGGGAACTACGGAAGTGTATGAACGTATTTATCGTCTCAATTCCAAATGAGTAAGAAAGAAAGAGAAATTTGCGAATTCGAGTTGGATTTGAAGAATCTTTTTGTTTGCGCTCCAAGCTAAGTAATGCTAACATAATTTCTGCCTGAAGGACAGGTTTGGAAACGGGTATATGGATTTTAGAGGTCTGGTCTGAAAACGGGTTTGGAAAATTACAGTTTTTCACAGTCTGAAATAGCATCAAGATTTTGAGAACCAGGCGGCACACCCCCACCAAGAATTCCGAGGAGTACCCCCCCGGCTTCCAAAATAGTGCATTTCTATCAAAAGATTGCAACCTGTTTTATTAACTACATGACGAGGCAATACCGAATAAAGCCTAAATACAATCCTTACTCTGATTAAGTATAATCTAGACAGACTGTCTGTGTCTTCCTTTGGCAAAGCAGGAGACATTCGACATTAGATTCACTAGTTACCTGATTGACGTATTCTCTATTCATATCATAATAAGTGTACCCCTTTTCCTTGAAAAAGTCTTCAGGAGCAGAAAATCTGTTTTCATCCAGCAACTCGCATCGATTTTCCCTTATTTGGTACGCTTGGCATTTACATTTCTCCTCAAAGCATTTTACATGACAGTCATATGGTTTCGACAGCGTGTAATTTTTAAAGCTGTGCCCTTGCATAGCCAGATTTTTCATTCCCGTTTTACCAATACTTCCTCTGCTTTGTTCGCATCCTCTCTGACAGTCTGCGGCTAAATTCAAACTGCAGATATCAAAAAATATCGACACGAAAAGGAAATAGTTCGCCAGTGTCATGGTTTTGACATAAAATATGAACTGAGTATTCTTCCGAGAGCTAAAATTCCCCATCAAATAACCAATCAGTTTAAAGAAAAGAAAGTTTTCGCAAATGAAACGTGCTTTGTATAAGAAAAGGAAATTTAATATACATGTATATTTTATGGAAATGAGCATTTACCCACGTTTTACCCAACTTAATGACAAACTGTTTCAACAATAATGTTAACTCAATGTTTGTTTGTCATTTTTCCCAGTCGGTTTAATTTCCTAGTGACTGGGATTCGAGGATACAGCGTGCATCCTCAAGCGGCTTGGCGCACGCTACTGGTGTACACGGCTAAGAATCTCACATCGTTTGGCTCTTATTAACTTATTAAAACTTAGATCGCATCGATATTTGGCAAGAAGTTAAAGTTTATAAACAGCTTTTCATTGAATATTTTTTTTCTGGCTGTAAGACCAAAATAAAATTAAAATATGAAAAATATGGCTCAAAATGGGACCATTTTTTAACAGCTCGCGTAACATTTACAGTCTAACCACGCATATTCTGGGATTTATCTATTTCTGTTAATGGTACTTTGGAAAAATTTCTCCACAGAGGTCAGTGACTTATGAGTACTAACTGTATTTAAAAATTACTGAACATAATGGCAAAACAACAAAGTTTAGGGCGTTTTCAGAAAGATGTTCTGTCTACATCCGATCTCTGTAAAGTGCGAACGTCAATTTAAAAGGTTGCTTTTGATCGACTTTCTTTTGTTGTTAAGAGAAGAAATAATAATTTTTGGAATGCTCATAAGTTATTATAGACTAACTGTTAAGACCTCGGGAAACTCATTTTTATGCTAAGATCAAATAACTAAGGTTAGACAGCATTTTTTTAACGTGAAAATTCGTAAACCGTGCGTTGGACTGAAAATCGGATTCTAGAGTGTGCTTTGGCACAAAGGTTTTGTGCCTAAAATGTGCCTAAGATTTGCATAAAGTGTGCATTTTAGTTTTGAAAAACGTGCCTAAGCCGTGCCTAAGTTGTGCCCAAACTGTGCCTAATCTGTGCACAAGTTGTGCCAAACTATTGAGTCACTCGGAAAATCGTGTCCAGCCTATCGAGCTCCACAGCGAAAGAAAAGTGCGCACGGCAATTATGTCAGTTTTAAGATTTACGAAGTCTAGAAACACGATCTGACGACCTTTTTATCCCGTAACAAGAAATAACATGACTCAGAATACGGTTAGAGACAGCAGGGAAAGCCCCGACAAACAGGAAAATGGAATCTTAAACAGGTTAGCGTATTTAAAGTAAGTGCTCAGCTCAATTACGTGTTGATTTAATTTCATCGATTCAAGAATTTCACTGATGTTAAGAAATTTCCAAGTGGACTTCTTATCCCCGTCTTAACGGAGCGTTTAGTTGGAACGAAATATTTGTTTTTTCAGGAGGGCAGATTTGCATTCAAAAAAAGAATTTACTTGTGATATGACTTATAAAATGAAAACGAAAAAATTGATTGCACGCCGATGAGTTTTGAAGCAAAATTGGCTCGTCTCATCGATTATTATACGATCAAAGCTTAATTTGCAAACAGAGCCAGAAAACAAAAACAAACAAGCAGCTTGAATTATTTTACTACTAAGTGTAAATTCTACTTTTTTAGTTAGGGAAATATTTTTAAAAAGCAGCCGCATTTTGTACCAAAAAACAACACGCGTTGGCATGAAGGTTTCAAATTACCACTTTTCATGTTGTTATGCAAATTCAGGCCAATTTTACCGCGATCGCAAAAAGTATTTTCTACGACTTATTGGCTATTTTTGTACCTTACTTCTTTAGCTTTGTTTTTGTTATTATGGCTTCGACTTTCTTTCACGATTTCTTTTAGAAACGAAAGAAAGCCAGTCTATAAAATTGCATGGCAATCGAAAAGGTTCAGACCGCACATATCGCGTGTGAATTTCCACTTTATCCTGGGAGTAAACACGGACTGTCGAAGAATACTTTAATTTTCCCGACTTTCGGCGCGGCTCAAAACTTACACTTCCTATACTTCTAACTGCGTCGTGTTTGATCTGAATTATTTTTGTAATTCGTACCAAGTTTGTTGTTTTTTGCAAGTCGGGTTACAAAGATTTTCAAAAAAGTGCCCAGCGTTGAATATTTGTGCCTAAACCGTGCCTAAACCGTGCCAAAACTGTGCCCAAACTGTGCCTAAAATGTGCCTTAGCAATATTTAAAACGTGCCTTAACTGTGCCTAAAGTGTGCCTAATCTGTGCCTTTACATGTTTTTTTCCCGTGCTTTGGCACAAAAACCGTGCCTTTTCTGGAGCGCGAATCGTGCATAAGGCACGGTGTTACGCTCGTGTACACCAGTAGCGTGCGCCAAGCCAAGCGTTTTAGATTATTTTTTCAGCTTGCATTTTATGTTCTTCACCGTTACTTCAAGTAAATAAAAACGTATCCAGACATTAATTGGTATAAGATATGCTAAGTATAATAACCGAATGTTGAGCGAAATGTCAATAGCTGATGAAATGTCTGTCTGCTAAAAACCGACAGCAGAACTTCAACCATTGACTGAAATCACCTGTCGCTGGATAAATTAGACGTATGCTTAATTTTGTGAAGCCATGCGAGATAAAATGGTGAAGAACGAAATTAGAAACCACGATTAGTTAAATGACAGTTAATGAAATACATAACCTGCCTCGGCCAGGTGGCAATTCTTCAATAATTGAATTGAACATCAATTATTGATTGGGAAGAAGTGGTTTGACAAGTCACCTTTCAACATTATCACTGATGCCATTTCAAGACACAGACGATCACGCGTGTGATGCAATATCATGGGAACACTGTGGCAATAGTGATGAAATAGAACTCTTAGTTTTACCGCCACTTATAAAGAGCAAGTTGAGTCTTAGGTGTGATCAAGTGCCAGACTTTTTTTTTCTCGCCAGATTGTCAGTGAGTTCATGCGGAAGAGGAAGCAGCTTGGCTGGAGATTCCCATTTCGTTCTAGTGTAGATTCGGTGAGTAACACCTAAATTCCAAATAGGATTGTGAGAAATATGGAGCCTCAGAGAAGTTTTACGTACAGGCAGTTAAGGCAGTGTTCACCCTCGATGACCGGGTGTTTTTTTAGACCAATGGTTCTACTTTCTTTGGAATTCCCGGTTTTGGCCTGAACTACCACACTCAATTAACGTCAAATTCGATGCTGTGATCCGCGGCAGAATTAGTTCAGTCGGCCGGTAGAGCGCTTAACTGCAGAGCGGGAGGTCGCGGGTTTGATTCCTCTAAGCCGGACCAATACTCAGTGTCTTAAAATAACAGAGAAATTAAGTTACTGCCTTTGCCCTGCAAACGGCAAGACCTTTGCGTGGCTCTGATGGCCACGCAAAATGGCGGTCCCGTCTCCAGTAGGCGACGTCAAAACATAATGCCCGTAATTAGTACTTTCGAACTAAGTACATTGGCACTCAATAATAATAATAATAATAACATTTATTTATACAGCGAAAATTCAACTATACAGTTTTCAAATGCGCCTTGCAATTAAAAATTACACGAATGAATAATTATCTAGTCTATAAATTACAACGTTATATCAGAAAAGGCTTTTTTAAAAAGGTGAGTCTTCAAATAACGTTTAAAAACTTCAAAATCGGAGGTGCATCTAAGATCTAACAGAAGATTGTTCCACAATTTTGGTGCGGCGGCTACAAAGGCTCGGTCACCAAGAGTAGGGAGAGTCCTGAAGTTTGGATTTGAATGCAGATATTTGTTATTTGATCTTAGGCTGTAGGAAGAATTAGGTTTAAAGTTAACGAGAGATAAATAATTAGGAGCTGTTCCATGGATTGCTTTGTGAGTAATTATAATAATCTTAAATTCTATTCTAAACGTTACAGGCAGCCAGTGTAATTCGTATAATATTGGTGTGATATGGCAATACCGTGGTGCTAGATATAGAACTCTTGAAGCTGCGTTTTGAACACGTTTTCTGACGCGTCTAATATTGTGTAGATGAAAAAAAGCACTCCTACAAGTTTTGGTTATGTTAAAGTTCAGGTTGAAGTGGCCGTCAAAAACAAAGCGTATTTTTTTCGTGTGCCCGTTCTAAACGCAAAACCCCCTTCTGGTTTCTTTACATGCGTCCCTTACTAACGCTAGTTCGAGGTAACCGCTAGGTCACTATGTCTTGACACTTGCTAATTCACCTTTTGTGGAATCTTCCTAATGACAAATTGTGGTTCGATTATTCAAAGGAAAATCATTTCCCACCCTCCCCACCCCAACCAAAGACTGAAGCAAACCGTTTCGGTAATCCTGGCTATTCTTAATTATGTACTATTTTTTTACCAGGAATCTTTAAAGCCTGCTCAGAGTTCCTATGTAGGTAAATCTCCAGGCAAGTATACAAAATGTTATCGATTGCCCCTACCTACTACATTTTTTTTCTCTGTTGATAATACTTTAATTTTTTTTTTCTGAAATGTCTTCTGCTTCACCTTCACTCTTTTTTTTTTCTGGTGTTTACAACAGTTTAATAATTGTATCCGGTGTAGACTGCAAAACAGTCTGTACATTTCCGTAGTCAAGTACGCGCACTTCGCGCATGTGGCGTGTAAGGCTCGCGCGCTTCACGAGTGTGAGAAAAATTTTAGTCTAATTCTGTTTTCCAGTAAGAGGGATGTGAATATTAATGCTAATTTAGGCGGATTGTTAGTGGTTAGTGGTTCTTCCCATGGTCAAGAACTTTGAAAGTATTCTTTTATTCCCAAGAATCGTGTGATAGCTGTGTGATCTCAGCATAAAATAATGTACCCTTCAACTATTTTTTTGCTTCACCGATTGCTAAGCAATAATACCTCAGTCGGTGTCAGCTTCTCATGACGCAAGCTCCTTTACCCTGTGCATGTTTCTCTCTCGCTACATAGGCCTCTCCTGGCACTCTCGATTGTCTGGTCTCCAGTCTTGCCTTCAGTAACCTGAGATCAGTCCTTGGTGATGAAATATTAATGTTGAAAGCTATTGTTTTTTTCATCTCCCAGGTAGAGGTAACGTAATAACTGTCAACTCTCAACAAGCATTTATTAATGTTGGAGGAACAAACTCAGCGAATACTATCAACGCTCCCAGTTCAGGTTGGTATCGCTAGGTTACCTTTGGTAGTGATGGATGGTGGGTTTTTTTGTCCAGGGCCATATCCCGGGATGAGGGTACTCAACAAAGTTTTATATGGGGAGGTTCCGCCCCTAGGTGCAATCCCTTACCCTTTAATATGGTATTTTTGAAAAAATCTTACCCCTTTTGCATACCTTCTATTGACAAATAGTACCGCTTTTACATACCTAGTTCAGAGCTTTGCATCCCTTGCTGTAAATGCATTGTCTCTAAAATATGAATAAATCACAAAACCAGAACGTTTCCTCAACTTCACAGCCATAATTTGTATCTCTCAGCCCTTTTTGCGCCTTATGAAAGACCAAGATGACAGATTTCCCTATCCTTTCATATACGTCAACTAGTGAAATCCCTACCATTTTATATACCTGAAGCCTTTCGGGCGGAGCCTCCCCATATTGGCCATTAGAGGTGTCACCCCCTCCCTCCGCCCGGGGGGCATGTTTCCCTCCTTGTCTGTAAGCTAAACGAAAGCAGACGCCTGGGTTTGGACAAAAACCAGGTCTGACGCTACACAAACAACGCCACCGTGGTTCTTTTCGTAGTGCGGAAGGCCATGATGGGAAACACGTTTTCCTTTAAGAACTGCGCCGAGGAATTCTGATAATTATTTGGCTTTTTTAAAAATTCCCTTAACCGTGTGTTTTTTTTTTTTTTTTTTTTTTTGTTGTTGTTGTTATCTTTGCCTATACAGGGTATCCTTCATTAATCGCTTCGTCCCCACCACAGTCAGGTATACGTTTACCATCTCAGATACCTGGCAAGACGCCTGTTCAGGATCCAAGGTCACCACTACCAGTTGTTACGTCCCCCTTCGACACTGAGACACCCAGGTCGGCCACTCAAGACGCAAGATCGCCTACACAAGCTACCTCTGGCAGGGACAAATCTCTTGACGGTGAGGATGAGAAGCTGAAAGATAGGCCAGTTCAAGAGTCTGCCAACCCGCCAAAAGACAGCACGGATGAAAGCTTGAAACATCTTGCAGGCGAACAGGTCTTTGAAGAGAAGCCAGTACGAGAAATTGAAGACGTGACAAAGGATGAGAAGATAGAGCAACCCAAATTTGGCGCGGAGGATTCTCTTCAAGAAGGTGTTGAAGAGTTTGATAAAGAAAAGCCACTTCAAGAGACTGGGCAGACTGGCAAAAATCAAACAGTTGGCGAACAGTCCTTACAGCATTTTGAAGAGTTTGACAAAGAGAAACCTGTACAAGAGACGAAAGAACCTGGCAAATCTGACACGAGCGGGGATCAGTCCTTGAAGAGTTTAGAAGATACTGAGAAACAGAAACCATTTAAGGAGAGCCCAGGCAATGAAACGGAAGGTCTCTCTGAGAGTAAACCTTTACAGGAAACCGCTAATTCCGCGGTCAAGACTAAAAGTACCGAAGAAGAAGAGGTACGTCCTACTCAGGAGACCGTGAGTCCAATTAAAGGACTTACTGAGGAATCTGATCAAGTTAAGAGCGAGTCGTTGCAGGAGACAGGAAAACCCAGCCAAGAGCAAGATGCGGAAGAAGAAAACACAGAAGAAATTCAAACGGGCAACGACGTGTCTTCAGTTGACAATCCAAATGTGAAGCGACCTAAGCAAGAAACTGCTTGCTCTGAAGCTAACTCCGACAGTTTGAAAGAAGAACTTGTCCCCACTCAAGAAACCATGGCCGCTGGCAAGGGACCTTTTGAGGAGTCCGGGCTTGAAGTGGGTGTCAAGGCGCAACCAACAGATGACTTACACGACGTGCCTCCAGCGGGGAATCCCGAGTCGATACAGCCTAAACAAGAAACAGCGAGCTCTGATAAAGAGTCCAATAGTTTGAATGAAGAATTTGTTCCCACTCAAGAAACCATGGTGGCTGGTAAAGAACCTTTTGAGGAGTCCGGGCTTGAAGTGGGTGTCAAGGCGCACCCAACAGACGAGGTACACGACAGTTTGCCTCCAGCAGAGAATGATCCTGAGTCGATACAGCCTAAACAAGAAACAGCGAGATCTGAAGCTGAGTCTGACAAGTTGAAAGAAGAGGTTGTTCCCACCCAAGAAACCATGGCCGCTGGTAAAGGGCCTTTTGAGGAGTCTGGGCTGGAAGTGGGGTTCAAAGCGCATCCAACCGACGAGAAAGAATAGTCACTTCTGACAATGTCAATGTTGCCTTCCTCTGGGATGGAAAGACTTTATTACGCGAAACATCCCAATGTTTATATAGTGAAAGGTGACTGGAAGTAAACAGAAACAACTAGTAAAATTGTTTAGGCTCAGCTAGAGTTGGGAACTTGATGTCAAAGACAAAGTTATTAGCGAACGATTCACGCAATGAGCGTAAATTTGTATACTGTTTTAACAACAAAACAGCGAAAACAAAATTATTAATTCTTCCTCGGTCAATAGTTAAATCAAATTTAAGGCATATCTTTTTGGGAGAACCTGCACAGAGTGTATAAATTGTTTCTTATCTTGTGATTGGTATATGCGTTTGAAGAAACTAATGTGCAATGCGCTTTCCTTTTATGCAGAGCATTGGTAAGCCATTCTGTATGTAGCTATTTTAAGTAAGGCAGTAGTTTTGAATTTTTGTAAATTTTATTGAATTAGGCGCTATTGAATTATTGGAAATTGCGCTATACAAGAAAAGAAATATTATTATTATTATTATTATTATTATTATTGTTATTATTATTATTATTATTATTATTTCAGCGAAAATAACAAAATTTTGTCAGAAATTTAAAACAGCTTTGTTTGCCAACAGTTAAACGCATGCTCTATTTAGGCTATGTTTTGTTACGTTACGGTCTGATTTATATTCTAGAAGCATCGTTCCATTTTAACTTGACATTTCGTCAGTTAAACGTGATTATTATTCATTCAAAATATTTCCTCGATTCTGATTGGCTAAAAGCACACGCAACCAGGTGCTGATGACCAACTTTGGAAGAACTTTGCGATTAATCAGCTGATGACGACAAAGGTGCAGCTTTCTTGCGGGTTAATGCACCGATAACCGAGAACACCTGGGGACGAGGTTGAGTTGTTTTGGTTGTGAAAACAAAAATGGCGCATTTCAATCGTTTCAAGAGTAAGAACTAGGCGAAATAATAGCTAAAAACATGGCAAGAACAGCAAGAAGACAACTCGAAGGGCGACATCTGCTATTTGGAGAATATTTGCGGAACTGAACAACCGTAAACGTGCACTATCGAAGATGAACTTAACATCGATGGAGGCGATGTTTTAAAGCTAGGAATTATTTTGAATGAATAATACAACAATTATTGAATTCGGCTTTCGTATCATATGAAGAATTATGGAGATCTCAGAGGGTGTTATCCGTCGAGGCCGTATCCTCGATCTCCGTAATTCTTCATCAGATACTCAGCCTCATTTTGTAATTGTTAATAAAATGTTCACTGTACAGTAAAAACTGGTTTTTCCCTTACTTCCGGCCATTTGCTTCGAGCTCCCGATAACTCGAACTTTTTTCGATTTCCCATGAAGGTTCGAGTTATCGGAAGTCGACTGTATGTAACATTTAGATTTAGCCATGGCTAAAAGCGAAGCTCCCATTAATAAATTTATAATTTAAATCAAAAAACAAACTTGTATTCGACAAATCAGTTAACTTTAGAGCACATTCATGTGACTTTTGAGGGAAAGGCTAAGTGATTTTAGAGAAAAATAATTTGCAAACAGTCCAAGAAGGAACCAAATCTTACATCGAGTTGATAGCCTTATGTGTCCAAAAAGATAGCAATAATCTTCGGTCACATTTAAGAGCCATAATGACTCTTAATCACAGAAGATTAGGCCTGGAAAACAAATCAGGCCGAATTTTTTGCGTTCGACAAGTTTACTTTACAAAATCTTGCCAACGCGGAGTGTGGGGGTGTGTAAACCAAACTTTTATACTATTTATACATCACATCTGAGGTGAAACAGTACGATGAGGCGCTGTTTTTTATCATACAGACAGGACGATCGAAGCACGCGTGGTCTTTTAGCGAAACCATTAAAAAAATTTCCAAAATCACCTACACGGCCAGCCGGTTCTTACTTTTGACAAGCGCCAAATTTGCAGTGCAAGCTTTAGACTGTTTGAATTAAGGTTAATAGAGTTTCGCTTCAACATAATAAAGAATTCATTATGTTTATTATTTTTTTATTTAATGGTTTTATAACGATGTGTAATCTTCAAAAGCGTTTGATACGCTTTGCATTTTGAGTACTCCTGCAATCGATGTTCATGACCGACTGAAAACAAACGGCACAGCGATTAAAATTGGAAGAGAGGCTACTAACAATCAACAAAATAAATATATTTCAGTGAAACATATAACATACAACAATTTTCATTCACGAAGACAAGTATTAAAGTGTCTCTAAAAATCCTGAGACTTTAAGCTTAAAGCTTAAGTTTATGTTTTAAGCCGGCTTTCCGTGGTTTACTTTTTTCAAAGATGAACTCGAGGCAAGAAAATCGCTCAAAGTTTTCTTCTACGGCCAGAATTGTAACTAAATCTTCTTGGAGCGTTTTGTTTCTATTTACGGTGAGAAAATGTCTAAAGGCTTTTAAAAGTTCTGTAAGCTTATATCAAACCTGATACTCGGTCAGATCATTGTTTCAAATCTTACAAACGTGCAAAACCTAAATAGCCGCATAAACTACGCTCGACTTCACTAAATTAAATATAAAAAACAAACATCAAATACATTAATTACTCAGGCTTAGCATTCGAGATGCAGCTCCTGAAAGCTATCAAGTAAGGCCAGAATCGTTTCAGACTTTTCAACCCTCTTACGCATCAAGCAAGGTGAAAAACGAAAACGATGCAATCGAAATCGGAGTTCCCGCTTTGACAAACGACGCATTTCTTAACCAAAAACCCAATAAACAACTAGCCATGAATAACAGAGGACTCTTGATAGCAGCGGAATTTCATTTTGTACATCCAGTGGCAAAAGACAGTTAAACACATTACAAGTTGACACCAAAATTCGGTCAGCTTCACCTGTCAAAGTAAACCAGTATCAAGATGCTGCATAAATTTTCCGAATGAACTCACCTATCAAATTTTGACCAATTTTGTCCATAAAAATTGGACGTAGAGCGTGATCAACGCGTGACTATGGTGAGAAAAGTGAAAAGCATCTGTCCTCCCTGCCTGTAATGGCTGGCTGAATTTTAGCCTCCGAGGTCAGCTTGAAATCAAAATTTTAATTGTGCAGCCCATAAACACAACATATTTCATGTGATTTAAAACAAAATTAAACTTGTCAGCGGATAACTTCAAAAAAATACTCGACCTCGATGGGTCGACACCTGAGCCCGCGACACGGTCAGGTAATACTGGTCAGTGGATAACCCGTTTTGACAGCTGTAAATTGATCACAACATTGATGTCCAATATGTGTGCAATATCAGTTTTCCTGTGCTCCCAAACTAGCTAGAAAGTGTGAGATTGAACATTGGTTTCCATCTGGTGCGGACGGACGAACAAACGGGCGGGCGGTGTACAGTCACGTGATTACCAGATTTTACTAAAACAATTATTCTTCTCGCCCTCATGGCCTCTGCGTCAATAATTTTAAACTTAAAACAGTAAACTGATCCTTACGGCAGGAAGAGTGATAGAAAAAATATAGAAAGAGAACAAAAATAATACATCGGATAGGGTCAGCTGTTTACCAAATATTTTCAAAATGAGGATGATGAGATTAAGAATTTAACACGTACTTTTTTTAAAGCTTTTAAAAAAACGAGCAGGAGTCTATTTGCCTTGAGTTGTTAAACCTGATATTACGCGACTGAGAGTTTTTTGAACGGCTTTACAATCTCTGATATAGATAAACTCATTCTGGCACTTACATTTAGATTTGGGGTTATTCTGGTCCAAAAAATTAGGCGTAAAGTTTAACCTTGTCTTTGTCAGATATAAAGACAGCCATCAAACATTAATTTCTTTTTTTTAAATTTAAATGCGCCTTGACATAGATTTATGAGATACATATACGCTTTATAATTTCTGTTTCTGTCTAGCGAAATGTCAATCATGTTGATTTTAATTCATGCTAAAGGAGAATGCGTTTGCCAAAACTCAAAAAGCGGAAAATTTACCAATATGATGATACATCTGTCGCCAGAGATATTTTATATTTGTTAAAACAAATCTGCCGAAAGACGCCATTTTTTTAAAGCCATTCCATTAGAGATTTACAAATAAATAAGCAGATGGAATAAGCCCAAAGTGGTGAATACACGAGTGGCAGCAACGAGACTCGCCTAATAAGGATCAATAAACGAGGATTTAAGGCTTCTGGCGCTGCACTGTAAGTCACGAGCTCAGCAAATGCCAGTGTGGAATCATGCACAGTGCACATGTCAGGTAGGTTTTAGGCAGGCGCCACCTGCTGCATTTGGGAACTGTCTTTACCGAGTGCTGTCTTATAGTTCTTATAATAAAGCGTCCATGCAAGTTCACATTTAAGATAATGGTAATTAGGTTAATAAAACATTATAAATTATTATACATTCAAAATATTTCTCCGTTTCTTATTGGCTAAAATCCCACGCTTAATTCATCATAACCAGCTACTGTCGACCGAATTTGGAAGAAAGTCGAGATATGTTAAAATGACGTCAATAGTGCAGCAAATTGCCAGATTATTGAACAGTTAACCGAGAAGACCGGGGGACAAGGTTGAGTTGCTTTGGTAGTGAGTACAGAATGGCGGGAAATTACACTCGTTTCACGATGAAGAAATAAGCGAACTATTAGCTAAAAAGCAAGAACAACAGGAAGACAATATTTGTGAATATATTTGTATGGAGAACTGATTTGCAGTACTGAACAACCATACATCTCATAAACTTGCCGATAAACAGGAAATTGAAGATGACCTTAACTTCTATCTAGGTAAGCATGTTTTAGCTTGTTTTTTGAACAATATTTATTACAACATTTGCTCTGAGAGCCTTAAGGGCAGGGGCACCCAACGAGAATATAGTTCAAAACCACTTAAACATAGCATTGTTAAACGTGTTTTAGTATTTAAACGGTGGATATTGGCATATTTTTATCCCCTATAAATTTTTCATCTGTTCGGGTTTCCTAGCTGAAAGTCTAGTGATCCGAAAATTATAGGGATCAAAACTTACCTTTTCGAAAATTTCAGCCAGAAAAAAAGCTCCCGAAAATTCTAGGTGACCTCAGTTTAGGGTAAAAATCCGTTGAAAATGGGCAATTTTACCATTTTTTAGATGTTCGGAAATTCTAGAAGAGGCAGGCAAGCAAGAAATTTTACAACAAATGTTCCGAAAATTTTAGATCTCAAATCGTCTTCCGAACAGATATTTTTCCGAAAATTGTCTTTGGGTGCCCCTGTAAGGGCTCATCTAGAGAGCTTACGCTGTCTAAATTGAACTTTCAAAAGCACAAATACACGTCACGATCGGTTTTAAACTAGGAATTATTTTGAATTAATAATTTAACAATTATTGAATTAGGGTTCCGACTCATCTGAAGAATTATGGAGATCTCGGAAGGTGTTATCTGCCTTGTTCTCCTCCTCGACCTGCATAATTCTTCAGATAGTACTCAACCTCATCAAATAATTGTTAATTATGTGCAAAGAATGACTGGCTTACACTAGAGAGCCTAGTGACGCCCAATTAGAACTCCAAGCCACCACTGTGTTGTTGAATCATTACTAGATGTACATCTGTGAGCCGGATTGACTGTTTGATACCATCCAAAGTTATCCTCCCCTCCCAGTAACCTCACTGCACCTGTGGATTGGCTGGTAAACTGACACCCGATCTTTGGACCCCAAAACGAATCAGTATGCGCATGCCTATTATCTGTTTGGACGAACTGAGCCGTACAGTTGCTACAGTTATATCCTCGGATGCTAATAAATTCGTATTTTTTACATCCATCGAAATTCAAGCGCATAACGTCGATATCATTCAACTTGGCCCTTAAGTAATCTCTTAAGTAATAAGAAACCTCTGCCTCAAAATACGAAACGGAACACCGAAACCACGTGAAGTGAGTTACAGATATTGTTCATCCATCCAATATTTTTAGGATTCGAACAACCTGAACCATGAGGGGAAGTGTAACCAAAAGTTCTTAATTTCAAGAGGGACATAAAGGGGTCCCTCAAGAAAAGAGGGTGCTGAAAATTAGGGAACAAGACTTTAAAGTACCACATCCTTAAAAAAGCAACACGAAATTTGAAAGCTGAGATCAGGGGTGGGGGGCACGACTCCAATAGCGCCTGGTACTTGTTTCGTATACCTATGATCCACCGATTTATGACATCACATCCGGTTGCAAAGTTAGGTATACGAAATTTCGCGTTGATTTCAGTGACTTGAGTGGAGCTACTGTGGGCTGTTTATAAGTTTTTCGCAATATTTTTGTCCGGTGTCGAAAATATCACAAGTCATGATGAAACGGTACCTCGGAGCTTCACATCTCGGTAGATTTACTTTGTGGCACAACGGCCGCCGAGCTACACAACTCTGTAGATTTACTTTGTGGCACAACGGCCGCCGAAACTTTTGAAAGATGAACGTTTTGAAAGATTCAGCAAACGCAGATCGATAGTAGACATTCAGCAAACTCTTGAAAGATGAACACTTTACGAAGACAGAATATAAAAGAAGGACGCACGAATCACCACGTGAGTTAGTTCGTCAAAGTGAGGCAAAACGTAAGCAAGCGCCTCAAAGCGAGGCAAATGTGTGTCGACGACGACGACAAATGCAATCTCGAAAAAACCTCCCTTATTAATTGCGCAGGGTGCTCAAATAATGCACAGAACTCCCAACACAAATTAGGGGTTGCGTTGTCGTACCTCGAACGCAAAAAGATCCTAAGACACTAATTTACAAGCTCACGTCATTATCGACTTTCTAAAATTAGCGGACATACACTTACCTAGCTTTTAAGCGGGAGTCATCATATGACCAATACACATTCCTCTATCATAGGCTAAAATTTCGATGAAGTAAAAATATCAAAGAGATCCTAAAATACTAACATACAAGCTCGCGCCATTATCAATTTCTAAAATTAGAAAATTTCATCAATGAAATCTCCTTGTGGAATTTTGTGGAAGGGTGTTCTGGAACCTCGTACACATGTGTGTACCTTAAAATCTCAAAGCCTATCTTTGGCAAAGCAGGAACACATTGGATATTAGATTCACTGGTTACCTGATTGACGTATTCTCTATTCATATCATAATAAGTGTATCCCTTTTTCGTGAGAAAGTCTTCAGGAGCAGAAAATCTGTCTTCATCCAGCAACTCGCATCGATTTTCCCTTATTTGGTACGCTTGGCATTTACATTTCTCCTCAAAGCATTTTACATGACAGTCATACGGCTTCGACAGCGTGTAATTTCTAAAGCTGTGCCCTTGCATAGCCAGATTTTTCATTCCCGCTTTACCAATACTTCCTCTGCTTTGTTCGCATCCTCTCTGACAGTCTGCGGCTAATTTCAAACTGCAGATATCAAGAAATATCGAAACGAAAAGGAAATAGTTCGCCAGAGTCATGGTTTTAACTGAAAATATGACTGAACTGAGTATTCTTCCGAGAGCTAAAATTTCCTATCAAATAAACAATCAGTTTAAAGTTAAAGAAAGGTTTTGCAAGTGAAACCTGACAAACCCGTAAGAACGTCTGCGTGGGAGGCTAACATTTATCCAGCTAAGTGACCGTCTGTTTCAACAAATCAGTTAACTCAGCGTTTGTTTGTCATTTCTCCCTTTCGGTTTTCCTGTGACTGGGATTCGAGGATACGGCATCATCCTCAAGCGTTTTAGATTATTTTTCAGCTTGCATTTTATGCTTCTTCAGTCACCGTTACTACAAGTAATTAAAAACGCACCCAGATATTAATTTGTATGAGATATGCCAAATATAATTAGCGAATGTTGAGCGAAATGTCAAAATTGTTCACGCTGATGAAATATTTGTCTGCTAACAACCAACAGCAGAACTTCAACCATTGCCTTACTTCTCCTGTCGCCGGATAAATTTGACGTATCCTTTATAAATTTTTTGAAGCCATAATTCTCTCTTGGTCTAAGTTTAATAATACTTTGTCATGCTAATACAAGTAAATAAATAATATTACGAAAAATACAAAAAGTGCATGACTGGAGAATGAAGAGACTGACTGCAAAGAATATTCTCCAATATAAAACATACTAAACACTAAGAAGTAAAATTTAAATGCGGCCCAAAGCTAACCTAATTAAATTGCATACTAAAATTGACACTAAAATTAAGAAGTAAAATTTAGATACGGCCCAAAACTAACCTACTTAAATTGCATACTTGTCACTCACGAGTAACACGTGATTTAAAATTGACACAAATGATCCAATAGATAGGACTTAAAACTAGCTGCTTAATGAAGGTGCGTGCATCAAATAGAAATTCCAGTCTGTTATATAGCGATTGAAAAATGAAAATTTAAAGTAATTTGTTCGTATCTTTTTGCGTCTTATCTTAAAATTATGTTTCCTACGCGTTTCCGCTAATACATTAAAATTAAGAAAAAAAACATGTGAAGATCTATGTCACAGTGTCCGAAGATAATCTTGTCCATCTGCACTAAGCAGATAAACGTCCTTCGTAACTCAAGCGAAGGCCATTTCAGGACCCCAAGTCTCTCCTGATATTCTTTCTCTGATCCGCAAATGAATCGAGTGGCTCGCCTCTGTATTGACTCTATACTTTTGATGTGCCTCACTAAATACGGATTTCAGACCTGACAACCATATTCCAAAACTGGACGCACTAAGGTCTTATATGCTGTCGAGACTCTTTCAGAATTGTTTGGACCAAAGGTTCGCCTTACCAAACTTAGAACTATGTTAGCTTTTGCACAGATATAGTTTATATGGTAATCCCAAGACAGGGAAGACTCCAGCCAGACACCAAGGTGCTTGTGGTGATCTACTGCTGATAAGGGTTTGTCAGTGGATCCTTGGATCTCGATAGGTGTAGGACCTTGGACTTTTTGGGCTTCAGAGTAACAAGCCGGGAGTTACACCAGTCATAGGCACTTTGGAGGTTAGTTTGAAGATCTTCACAATCCGACTCTGAAGTAACTTTCCGACGAAGAATGCTGTCGTCAGCAAAGAGTCCACAGTTACACTTAACTGCTAAAGGAAAGTCATTAATATAAACAAGAAAGAGCAAGGGTCCCAAAATACTTCCTTGAGGCACACCAGATGTTACCTCAGACCAGCCGGAAGAATGGCCATCAATTACTACTCCTTGTCTTCTTGTAGTCAAGAAATCTGAGATCCATTCCAATAATTGACCCTTGATTCCATAATGTTGAAGTTTTAGTAGCAGGTGTGGATGGGAGACTTTATCGAAGGCTTTTGCGAAGTCTAGAAAAATTGTATCAACAGAGCCACGCTCATCAAGAATACTAAGCCACTCGTGGACAGGCTGGAGCAGCTGAGTTAAACATGAGCGAAGTGGTCTGAAGGCATGTTGATTATCACATAATAACTTATTATCAGAAAGAAAACTCATTATGTGATTGTGTATAATAGATTCTAAAGACTTGACAACCACACTAGTTAACGAAACAGGGCGATAGTTATCAACTGCAATTTGCTCCCCCGACTTGAAAATTGGAACTACGTTGGCCGTCTTCTAGTCAATAGGTAGTGTGCCACGAGAGAGGGAGTAATTAAAGAGCCTCATCAAAGATGGAGCAAGTTCCATGTAACATTCTTTGAGCAACGGCGGGGAAACCCCATCTGGTCCACAGGCCTTATTTACATTTAAGGATTTCAGTACTTTAGCCACTTCACTTGGTCTATAAATCAGATCATTAATAATATGTACAGGCAAAATAGTTGAATAATCACATCCATGTCCTGGTATGGAAGACAGATTATATCAACAAGAAAGCACGATTAGTTGAATGGCAGTTAACGAAATACATTATCTACCTTGGCCAATTGGCAATTTTTCAATAATTCAATTACAGTGGAACCCCGTTAATACGGTCACCTGGCAAGTGGGCACAGGTAGCCCAAGCTCGAAATATGAGCATCGGCGAACATCGGCATTGTTGCGTAACATTTGAAATATAAGGATTTGTATGGGGAAAAACCTATCCTTTCTGTAACCTACGAAAATGAAAGGATTTCAATAAAAAACAGTTTAACTTACTTAAAATGTGTGTTACGTCTCTCCTGTGTGGTCCACGGGCCGATTTGTAGCCGTTTTATGAGTTTGTATGTAAACGGTACGGTCAATGGAATTAAATTACCGCAGAGCACTCATTTCAGGAAGCAACAAAACAGAGTGCTTAAAAATGGAGTAAAGCTTAAAGAACATCCACACAATAACTCGTGACAGACACTATAGAGAAATCATGGTTTTTCCAAGTTAATGTTAACTAATACAGCTCTCTTAATACGCCGGCACCAGCCCCCCTCGGCAGGCACTATAAATAAATGAAACAATTTCAAATGCGCGCGCACCGGACTGTCTTCAGTATTCTTTCCCCATGTCCCCATGTTGCTTTTTTAAAACTATTTTTTTTCAATGAACAAGTCTTTATATTTTTACTTCACAATTCAGTCATTTGAACACACTTCGCTTGTTTAAAGTAGTGTTTTCAGTGAAACATTATTGTATGGAAAATGAACAATTACAATACTGTAATATTTCCCTGACAGCTTTTCCACGAAAATAGGTTCTTTGTTTCATCCATTTATCATTCCCAAATCCTAAATTTTGCTTCTGAATGATTTGGATGCTTTTCTGTTGGTCTACATGTTTGACCATTCGAATTCTTATTTCACCTCCGTTATTTCTGGCTATCTTAACAATAAGAGCTAATAAGTATGATATATTGAATAAATAAGTAGAGGAAAATCACCTAAATCAAAAAAAGGCAGCTGGTCCCTGACGTAGGTTATCATTCCAATTTAACAAAAACACTTATAGCCACCAGCTAACTACGAGTGGCCGGTAAAAATACCAAAAGCAATTTTGGTGAATGTGATATCAATTCTTCAAACACTTCTTCAGCGCTGGCACTACAATAATAATGATTCAAGCTTCTCGGTGTATTCTGCTATCACACCCATAGGGCGCCACATAAAAAAAAAAAAAAAAAAAACAAGACAGAGTACCGGTCGATTTTAGTATCGAAACCTCGTGTGCGTGTTCCTTTCAGAAATTGAAATCAATATCACCAATACAGCCAATACTTAGTGCAGTATGTATCCCTTATTCAACCCTCAATAACTGAAGTTATTTGTTGTCTTATAAACTTAACTCGATTCTCAAGCTGAAAATTTATGTTAACTTCGCGATCCAGATTCATATTTAGCCGAGAATTACTCATGGAATCCAAGGTGTGATCGCTTTCACGATCGCCTTTCGTAAGTTTCTTGCTCGCCGGCGGAATACCAGAGGATTTAAAGACGAATTAAGCAATGCAACTGTCTCTGCACCAACTGTAATAATTATAACTACTAAGATTTCGGTGAACTACTTGATCGTAAGTCGTTTCTACAAGAACTGGAAGATTAAGGAAAATGTAAATACCAACAATGTAAGCAATATTTGCCGCAAGTTTCAGCTGTCTATGATAGAAATGAATGTAAGGTGGATTCTTCAAGATTTCCTGTCGTCGGATATCATTTTGATGTCGACGAACAATGCCCGCAATTCTAAATTGAAATACGCCAGAGATTAACAAACACAACAGCCACAGAGTCACATGTATTGCTCGTACCGATCTGTTGATCCCAGCACAGGGGCAGATCTGGGGGGAGAGTGCAGGGGGTGCGCATCCCCCCCCCCCCCCGAGATGACCTGCGGTTTTCTAATTTAACTGGTATTCTGCGAAAAAAAAAACTATGTGGTTTATTCGTGTTGAAGTAGAGCAAGAGACGAGTGCACCCCCTTCTAAAAAAAATCATGGATCCGCCCCTGTAGGAAACTGCAGGCAAGTCAGGAAAGTGTTCAAGATCCAAATTAAGGCAGCTACCACTATAACACGGCGTTTGGTAACTTGTGCTTTGTATCGTAGATGGAGCGTCAATGCGATGAACCTTTCGTAACTTATGGCGTTCAAAGTTGGAAACGAAACTCCATAGCAGAAATAGAAAGTCGTCAAGTATGTCATTCTCAAAGCTCAGGGAACAAACCCTTCGTGATTTTCATCGAGGGTGCATGATTAATGATAGGAAGAACAGCTACATGTCCCGCGATAACCGCTAACGGTGAAAAAATGGCGTTTACGACGCTTCTTACAAAATTGATCGCGTTGCGATGATCGAAACCGGGGTTTAAAATAAAAAAACACTGCTCCGTAGAATTTAATCTCAGTCATTGCCGCTAGAAATAAATCATCGAAATAAAGATTGCCAACCGTGTTCTTTGTCGTAACTCAGTACCCCTGAAAAGAGGTTAAGAAATTACAAAGTTGTCGTTTTATTTTAATCAAGGGTTACATTAAACACTACAGCAAAAAATCAAACAAATGGATTGTTAGGAACATTGCGCGAATGAAGCTTGCACGCAAATGTGATTATATCTGAATTGGAAGCTTTCTCGGCAGTTAATAAACTAAGTCTTGAATATATTCGTTTCTGTTTGCTTTGACCATAACTGCATGTTAAGAGATGATCTTTCACCGAACTAAGATTTTGTCAGTTCATTTTATCAGTGGCAGATCCAGGGGAGGGCCCCCCTGCCTGGCTTTTAAACAAAATGAAACTGAGGCCCGAAGGGCCGAAAAAAAAATTTTTGAGACCGGTCCCCCCCCACTTATCTCAGGGTCTGGGTCGGCCACTGTTTATGTCTTTTACTGCTTATCAAAATATCTCTTACTGGAGGTTGTCAGATCCGCTTTCATTTCCTGTAACGGTTGTCGTCTGTTGACTATAGTTACTGCTTTTTCCCACAACCGTCCAATCTAGTAAACTCAAATTCACCTGCGTCGTAAATTTTCTCAAGCAAATGGTATTAGCTAAAAAGCTGCATACGGTTCAAGACTTATGGCACTAAGAGTTAAGAATTAGACTTCATAACACACCCAAAAGCTCTCAGAGTACACGCTTCTCAACCCGCATGGTACAAACTGGAGGATGTTCTCCAAGAGACGGTACACAAAATAGCAGGGTTGAACCACCAAACTTACTCACAGATCAGAAAACGCCAGGCATGCCAGGTGAACATTTGATGGCGTATGAAGAGCGCTTTTTCTTGCGATCAACAACACTACAAGGAGCTTTTTGCAATCACAGCAAAAGGTGAACACAGCCCGCTAATTGTGGCTGTTATGAGATTTGTCGCATGACGAGGGATAACTTTGTTGAAGACTGGATCAGGCAGAACGAAGCATTCTAAAGATATCTGTGAAAAAGGAGGAGGAGGCTGTTTCGTGTCTTGCTCATACAACATAGAAGCTGTATGGTTCATGTGCGCGGATCAATTTGCTTCCCCTGTCTCTAGTTTGTGATTTCGGTAACCTCTCAGATCATAACTGAAAAGCCGTTTTTATGGTTGTTTTGCTATCCGAATATCTCAATGCAATTTCCTTTCGTTTATCTTCTATTTGATGAAACTGTCACACAGAGCTTTTTAAACTGTCAGCTTCCTGAATTGAAGGAGAGTTAATAGCCAATATAAAAATGACAAATTGATGCTGATTTAAATGTAATAGAGACATGAAGCAACGCCTGCCTCGTACCAAGACGTCTCTCTTTAAAACGTGCGCGCAAAGGAAGGCGGGAAGGAGACAACTGTACCCTTCCCATGGCCCCTTGCGGTTCATCACCAGTCACTCGTTTCGCGCTCGCCTCTGCCATGCGAAAAACGTAGCCCCTGAGGAGGAGGCTGAAGCAACGCGTTTACGGCAATTTTACCACGTGCCCAAGTTTTCCATTCACTTATCGTTTACTGTTCATTAAAACTACACGAAATTCGGTAGATTCACGCCAGTTCTATCCACAGAAATTGTTTTAAGCTGTTTTTATCTGCTAATTTCTCATTTTGCAAATTTCTCAACAACTTGAATCTCACGTTTGCCGTCACAGGAATCGCATTGCGCCATATTGTTGTTAAAACAGGAAAAAAAAAACCCTTACACTTTTCAATTTGTTTTGAAGCAGCAAATTGTTTAATCTACATAAAACTCAGACAGAAAAATTAGTCCTATATTTAGGGCACAGCATTTGCTTGGCTATTTCCATGGCAATGTGTTGGACTAACGGTAATTTGACGTTGATGCTTTTAATAATTATCACACTTGTTTACATTTTAATCAGCGTCTAATAGACTTTATGACAGCTGACACCAGCTTTACAGCCACAATTGTTCTGCTTGGAGCCTTTTACAACATTCATTTTTGAACATAGAGTTTCTGTCTTTAGAGGGTTCACAATACAAGGGTAAAATAAACATTTCTTTTGAATATGGACATTTTAGGCACAGAAGTACAAATAATATGTCTTGTTCATTAATATAACGCTGACATATTTTGATAGACTGATTGCAATCTTAATTGCCGCCAAGTTTTGAGTGTTTAAGCACAAAAAGTGCGACTTATAATTATTCAACCACCTGACCATTTATTTTAGTGTCCAGTATGCAAAGTGAGTAGGACTTGCATTTGAACCAGCGCCAGGCTTAAATGAAATGGAAAACTCTACTTCAGACAACTTCAGTACTACAACGGCTACTTTAACGGTGTATCCACTTGGTAACTCTTGCTTTCATCTTCCAGACGCAGAATTTGATAAAATTGAACAACGGAGAACAAGCAATCTACTAACAGGTATAATAAATGCGGTTTTATCGCCTTTCGCCGTTACAGCAAACTTCTTCATCGTGTTCGTCATTTTGAGAAAATACTCTTTACAAACGCCCTCCAATCTGCTGCTTACTTGCCTGGCCATTTCTGATTTACTTGTTGGTCTGATAGTTCAACCAAGCTTTGTTATTTTCAGGATTCTTGAGAACACATATGGCTTTGTTCCCTGTGTTGTGAGGATGATATACTCGATGGGATTTTTCATATGCTACGGAGTATCATTTATGACATTGTGCGCCATAAGCTGCGAAAGGTTATTAACGTTGCTGTACTCTTTTCGTTTTCAAGAACTTGTTCGACGCGAGCGCGTTTCAAAAACAGCTGTTTTCATTTGGCTTGTCAACTTATTATTCACGTGTCTCCAGTGGGCTAATAATCATATCTTCAAATTTATTCATCTGTGTTTGTTGCTGGCTTCTCTTGTCATAGCATTTTCAGCTCAGTGTAAAATTCTCCTCATAAGTCTTCGCCACCAACGTCAAATCAAACGACATAACCGAGGAACCTCTTCCCTGCAAAGGCAAATGCAAATCAAGCTCGCAATTAATCTTACGTCCATAGTTGCAATTTATTTTGCCTTGAATTTACCTGTCCTTCTTGTAACCAAATTACATCAAATCATTATCGGATATATTGAAACCTATAACTATTATAGTTGGGCCGAAACTGCGGCTTTATTAAATTCCTCTGTTAATCCACTCGTTTGTACTTTGCGAGTTAAAGAAATCAGAAAGGCCATCAGAGATATTTTTGTGAAGAAAAGGAAACTTAGAGGAAGGAAGAGAACAATTCTCGACAAAGTTGCAGATCAAGAGAATAATAACGTATTGTTGTTGAGGTTCAGGGAAATGACAGTGCTATAACGGGGGATTATAAGTGAAGAAAAACAAGCGAAACAAGATGCAGAATAAGGAAAGAACTATGTGTCATCTGACATGACACTGACATGAGCTGCGTACCTCAACAAGTGAAGCTATTAGACACAAAGAGTTTGAAAAACTACTTGTTGCATCTGTTTAGGGTACGGTTAGCTTCTATTCCGGGGTTAGGGTTGTTGATATATAGCTTCAAATCAAACCACAACTAGCCAACGATCGAATCCTCAGTAGTGTAGCGTTATAGGTGATGAACTACAGATCTGTACACAGTGTACAGCCCTCGAAATGATCCCCAAATTGACCCCGAAATGATATCGACCCTGAAATGATCTCCAGATGTTGCCTTAATCTTGCTAAAAAATGTGACGCTTTATCGAATAACTGACCACTGATGATTGGACCAAACGGTAAAGAAACTAATTGCTTTTCGCAAGTAGAAAGTTTATCCCTTGTCACTCAAACCCTAGCGTCCTTAACAACGCCAGCGTCCTGTGGTGTGCAAAAAAAAGTCGTATGCGGGTCCTCATGGACAGTTGCCATAGGAACATCTGAATAGAGTTCATGTTTCGGGGAGTCATTCTAGACTGGCGTTGCTGCCTTTTCACACTAACTTCGCTTTTGTTGTCTATATTTTTGTCAATTTTTTTTCTGCAGGTAACAAGTTATTGTTAGTTTAGTAGCCTTTCTCCCTCAAGGTGTTGAGTGTCAGGCGCTGCATTCGGGAGGGATCAGGTTATGAGGGTTTTTTTCCGGACGGGCAGCAGGCACGTTAGTTCATAGAACATTGTAGCGCAATCTGTAGCAATCTGTTTGATGCAAACATCAACAAAGCGGGTCTGGTGCTCGAATCGTGTGCAGCAGCTAGTACTCTATTTACCAGTGAAAAGTTGTTCTCTCTTGCAATTGGTTGATGTAGGGAATAGGGGAAACTTCTCCCAGGCACCGCGAAACTCCAAAACTGAACCATGCCCTAGCGCCGCTTCAAAGGATAATCGACGGTTCCAGCGAAACGAAGACTTTGGTGCGAAACACGAGCAAATTTATCATTTCGCTGAGCAACCCTTGTCATCCGTAAAGATAAAGCATATTTTACTGTTAGGTACTATCCTGGGACCAGGCTACGCAGTGGGGGAAAAAGGCAAAGAAGAGTTAAATAAGAAAAAAATTGGCGAGCGAAGCTAGTCGAGAGGTGCAAAAAAAAAAAATCCAAATCGGCTTTTTTTTTTTTGCCAACGCCAATTTTTTCTTCTTTTTCCCCCAGTGCGTGGCCTGGTCCCAGGCTCGGTATGTAGCTTAAATAATATTGAATCAACTGTGATCGTCGAACTGAGAATCAGTTTACTCGAACCAGGCCTACCCCTCCACCGCCTTGTACTGGGACAGCTGGCGCAGAAGAATATGTGTGCAAGTTAAACAAGATCACAATATGAACTGAGGCACACACTACCAACTCCGCGGTAAGGCCAATACCTTACGTAAGTGAGACCGTGCTGGCTATGCCATACTGATGAGTCCTAACAAGGACGAAACAGCTGTCCATGGCTGCCATTGCCGGGGTGATATGGTTGTGCGCATGCGTAAGGTACTGGCCATACCGCGGAGTTATATAAACCGCGGCGTTGGTAGTGTGTGCCTCAGTTCGTATTGAGGTCTTGTTCTACAAGTTAAAGCCTTCTAGTATTGAACAATTGCTGGTTTTCAGTGTCACGCCATTCAAACAGATCAAAATAAAAATCAAAACTGTTCAATAGATAAAGTCCAGAATCTGAGAAATGAAATGGGGGAAATATGCAAAGACCCTCGCCAAGATTCAGGTCAGAGGAGTATTTCCTATACTAGATAGCCTGCGTAGCATGGCGGTTTTGTAGAGCCGGGCGCACGAGCGGCGAAGCCGCGAGAAAAATAAAATTGCCCCCGCCCCAATCTCCTCGCGGTTTCTCTGCCCTCGCCCGCCTTTATTACTTAGCGCGCCCAACGAAAACCGCCATGCTACGCAGGCTATAAACGAGATATCCGAAGAAATGTTTTACCCAAATTTATAGGGCCTGTATATATGGAGACGCCATGCTGGTGCTCATCCGGTTGAGTACCAGCGCGGCGGACGGAAACCAACAGAAACATCTGTTACCGAGTTTTGCTACAAAAGTGTGAATTAATTCTTCGAAGAACTTATAAACATCAAAGTAATACTTTTTCAAATACATAGAACCAGGCTTTTAGCCAGACATTGAAAACTGGCCGTCCAGAAGGCATGTTTTTCCAAAACGTATAAGAGATTAGGTGAATTTTGCTTGTGTTTCTTCCAAAAATGGGCGTCCATAAGACGGCTGGACACCCTTCTGGCTAAAACCTTGCATAGAACTGTTTGGATAGCAAAATTCCCTGAAATAAGTTTTTTTGTTTTTTAACATACATGACAACTCTCTTGGCCGTCATGTAAATGGCGGGTCACGCAAAAGCTTAGAAATTCAAGCGTACTCTATCACAAAACCAAGAACCCTTTTGAGGAGAAAATTTGTATGAAAATTAGTTTCAGCTGCTCATCATCGTGAAAGTAGATCTCGGTAGGATCGATAGTTTTGTAGTTTGAAATTTTAATGACGTCTCAGCTTTACCCGACAACCTTGGGTTGTCGGTGCTCGATGCCATCCGAGCGAGGCCGAACATTGCCGACGGGCTGGGGTGTCCGACGGCAAATGCAGGGGTTTTCAACCGGTGCAAAAACCAAAATGGCGTGGCAACCAGACCAAGACGGTTTACAGCAAATTATACAGCTTTTAAAAGAAAGTCAGAGCCCTAATAATGAAGTACAGAGAGCAGTTCAACAAGTATCCTTTACTCTACCAGTTATTTTGTTAAAATCTGTATTTTTTAAGGTTTTAGACCAAATAATGGCCGTCACATCGCTAAGATTTTGCGCGTCACACGTGCTAGTTTCGGAAATCAAACATGTCTTCAGTTAGTACGTTTTCGTTGTATTCCTTAACGGAATTGCTTTTCAGAAACTTGAATCCTTGAACCAATTCCCTGACTTCAACAATTACCTGATATTTGTTCTGACGAAGTTAAAAAGCGAAGGTAAGCTTTCTAGCTGTGTAATCTACAGTGCGAGTTCCGGTTTGCAATATGCACGATCACATGTGGCAATATTTTTTCCTGCATAATCATTCCGTTTGAAATTAACCATGTTTATATTACTGTTCCATTTCAGATGAACCGACTCGTTCGCTGTCGGGTTTAATTCTTAAAAATAACGTCAAGTCACATTATCACACATTTCCTGATCCAGTTAAAGAGTTTATAAAATCAGAATGCCTTCAAGCCATAGGCGATCCCTCGCCTCTCATACGAGCTACAATCGGTATCTTGGTCACCACAATAGCTGCGAAAGGCGATCTTACGAACTGGCCCGAGCTTTTACCAACTTTGTGCCAGCTTTTGGACAGCGAAGACTACAATGTTTGTGAGGTATTTGAATTTATAGATTAACTTATATAGCTTATCGAGACTTTAAAACTATATGGAGAATCATAAGTTTTGAGCTTTCAGCTGCTTGAAACTATATGATTGATATTGCGGAAAAATCTTAGATGCGACAACGTTAAAATCATATTGAAAATTATAAATTTTGAGCTTTCTGCATGGAACTGTGTGATTGATATTATAGGAAAAATGTCAAAAATGCAGTTGCCGGAGAGTGAATTAGTGAAATGCTGAGTTTGTGCCAGAATAACATGACTCGATCATATAAATTCTGGCACAAACTCAGCATTCCGCGAACTCACTCTCCCAGCAGCTTTGTTTTTGACATTGTCACTTGTAAGATTTTTTCACGCTCCAAGGCAGTTAGTTTCATGCAGAAAGCTCAAACATACAGTTTTTAATGAGTTAACAAAAAAACCATGTACATGTACCTGAGTTGCACATTCATTTAATTTATTATTATTATTATTCTTTTTGTACTTGCCAAAACTAGCAGGATTTTTTGAATCCCTACTCTCAGCTCATTGTCATACAGGTGTAGAAATTCATCGAGGCCTCAGGCATACTTACAATGTGAAGTCCTTTTTGAGTTTCCTCTGACAGCTAAAAAGTGAAATTATTATTTTAGCAGAGTGACAGAAAGTAAAACAAAATTGTGAAAACAAAGATTATGTGTAATAAATATTATAATTAAGTTATGGATAGCTCACAGCCACATCCGAAATGCTTCTTTAAGTTCCTGTCAGAAACAACAGCTGGATGGTATTAACAGCTGGTCAATTCAGACGTTACTGAGGGAGTAAAAACAACCTGAAGTACCTGTCTGAAATTCAGGCTTCTCTACTGACTGATATTTTCAGGTTAGAGCTGGGGTTGGAAAAATGTTCAATTCCAACTTGTCTTCTGGGCAAGCAGCACTTGCGTTTTGCTTGCCTGGGGCCACCTCTTGCTTGTCATATTTAATGACCTTGTTAGAGATTGACCTGACTGAATCCTTGCCCATTGGGCAAGTACTTGTAAAGCTTAAAAAGTTACTTGGTCTGCAACAAAATCTACTTGTCCTGAACTAACAGTTGGGACCTATTTTGAACCCTGTTAAAGATAATGGGCCAGTTATTTAAACAGAGTTTAGTTCATGCTTAACAAAACCACGTTCTAAGCCATTTTCAGTTTGCCCAACGCTTTTATCTATACACACCATTTGTCGTGAACAATTTCAATAAACCATGTAGCTTTAACTGGAAAAGCACTTATTTTCTAAGAAAGAGATCTAGAGGTCCAATGGTCTCTTAATCCGCTGTCTAAGTTAGACTTTGTTTAAATAACTGACCCAATATGTTTTGAGAACTAATGGGGAGTGAATGTATGTGTGTCTTGTTTTAATAGGGAGCATTTGGAGCTTTGCAGAAGATCTGTGAAGACTCAGCTGAGCAGCTGGACAGTGATGCACTTAGCAGACCCCTCAATATACTTATCCCCAAGTTTCTTCAGTTTTTTAGACATGCAAGCCCCAAAATAAGGTCAGTGTCAAACCGTTTCAAAGATATCTTAATTTTTTACTGTTTTACTTGTGAATTGCAATGTTAATGAAAGTGCTAACTAAGTGCTAAGCATGTCCACTTACTCTAGAATATTTCTTATCACACATACTAAACAAAATTTATCTAACAGTGAAATACTTTTCAACAAGCTTACCTATACTTAAATGAACATTTATTTTGATCTCCTAGGTCCCATGCTATTGCCTGTGTTAACCAGTTTATTGTCACACGGACACAAGCACTCATGGTTCACATAGGGACTTTCATTGAGGTATATACATTTTGTTGATTCATAATTTTGTTGTCTCATCATGTTAGAGACTAAAGAAAGATGTCACAGCTGTTTTGTGAAAGAATTTCATCCTGTAAATGTCATGCTGAAGTCAATGCTCACTTTGCTAGTCTGTGAATGTAGTGGCCTTTTCTGCCATTTGGGGATTTTTTTAGAGAGAGGTCTCTCTCACAAAATGCCTCTTGTGGAGGTGAGTTACTGAGACAGCCATACTTGCGGGGTACATGTATCAGTTTGTCAACAGCCTGTTGTTTTTTGACACCATTAAGTATTATTGTCAGCATTTTTACACTGCGAGTCCCAGGAATAAAAATACATGTATCACTTGAAAATGTAGTCATTCTGCCACAATCCAGAAGATGTTTATTATAACAGGCAGTAACTACAGCTATGTAGCTATAAGATATTAATGATTTTGTTGTAGAATCTGTTTGCACTTGCGGGAGATGAGGACCCTGAAGTGAGAAAGAATGTCTGCCGAGCCCTGGTGATGCTTTTGGAAGTTAGAGCTGATCAATTAATTCCTCACATGAATAACATAGTTGAGGTGAGATGATTATAGAAATTAATTTTTATGTGGTCTTTTTAGAGTACAGTTGGCAAGTCTACATGTACATGTACATACAAGCTGTAGTTTATTGCGGACATGTTTGTTAGTAACCTTTTTCTTCAAGTTTGAATAATCGTGTTTTAACCCTTCAAGTTGTAAAGAGCGATCAGCTTCAAATTCCTCCCTTCTCAATCATTTTGAAAACAGAGTGGTCACAAGAATTAAGGACATGGTGACAAGAGACGAATTTGCTTGATCTTATATTTTAACAACTTCTGCCCTCTGAGGTCTTTAGATAATGTGCAGGGGAACAAAATTGAAATTTTGATCTTAGATTAAAGGCTTGAAGTCCTCCTCTAACCACTATATATATTGTACAGCTCTTTTATTTGAACATTGTGGTAAATAAAATGTTTGTAACATATTGAACTGTGTCCACCTATTGCCATAAGCTTTTGGATTGTTAATTTTTGTTGCCTTTGGCCAGTTGTACATGTGTGTATTTTCTTATTTCATTGATTCCAGTTGGCTGTCTTGTCAGTCATAACCCTATGTTGGCTCCTGGTGAAATAATGTTTGCCTTTGGGCAGCAAGAAAGTCTTAGTCTTTGTACAGAGCATATGCAATGGGCAGCCTGGATGATTTAATTTATAACCTCTTCATAGACAATATTACTTTTCTCTTGAGTGTAGCCCAGTGTTCAGTGAATAATGTGTTGTTGAAGGTCATCAGGTTTATTGAGTGCAGTTGACCAGCCTCTCAATACAAGCTATGATAATAGAATGTGACTTTAGCTTAATGTTCGTGTTTTACAGTACATGTTGATGAGGACACAGGACAAAGATGAGAATGTTTCTCTTGAAGCCTGTGAGTTTTGGTTGACACTAGCTGAGCAGCCAATCTGTAAAGAGGCACTTAATCCACATCTCCACAGGTATTGTGTTAGATGCATGCAACTCTTCCAGCACTGTACGTATAACTCTTTTCTGGGAGCAAGATGAATCATAATTTAGATACTTCTTTATTTAGAGCAATTTGAATGCCCCAGTGCTGTAATGCCTGGCCATAAAAGTGAAATACACCCCTATATATTTATATAAGTGAGTATAACAAGACAGCAGGAAGAAGAGTGAAGAGGATGGCAAAATGCTTGTGTGTGACAAATGTGACAGGGCTTGTCACACAAGGTTTGCTGTCTTCTTTCCCTCTCCTGTCCTGCTGAGTAAGTTCACTACTATTATAATGTAGTATGCCTTCCAGATGATATTTTTAGGAAGTTAATGGGTGTCAACTGAAATGAGTGCTCAAAGCAATGCTGAGGGTGAAAATATTTTTTCAATTACCTACCCTAATCCCTTTTCCCAAAAGGTCTGTGAAAAGATTGAAGTCAAATCTCGGTGTTTAGCACTGTAAGATCTATTCCTGTGTATGCAACAACCTTATTATACAGTACAGTGGTGTAGGTTTACAAAATGTACTTGACGTTCATAATAATTTAGTGTATTGTGTGCAAAATGATTCACAGTTTTGTAAGGTATTAACCCTTTAAGCGCCAATGTCCACTTATAAATTCTCCATACTGATTTTCATACTTTTCCTTAAAGAATTAGTTGGGAGAGTTTGATAACAGATCAAAGCATTTTTTCTTTGGTGATCATTTTATTAACTCCCATAATCATTTCTCTCGGCAACATATGGATATTGTTAGGAGAAAATTGATGTTGGTCACTATCGGGACTTAAAGGGTTAATTTGCTCATTTCTTTCATTAGGCTTATCCCAATACTGGTAAATGGAATGAGATACTCAGAGATTGACCTCATCCTTCTTAAGGTACACCGTGTTTATTTGATAAACATATTTAACAATGTTAGACGTTCAATTCTTGCAAGTTCAGCAGTGTTTGATTTGTAATACTGATTGGTTAAGATTTGGCAACTACATTTGAAGTTTTAAGCCCAGTTTAGAAGCCAAACTTTTCATGATGAAACGTTCAGCGTCTGAATCAAAGCTGTTCCAAAGGCGCTCCAAAGGTAAAATTCCTGGCTGGCCTAGGTGAAAAGAACGGCTGAGTCGTTCCAAATTGAAACAGGCATCTGAACAGGGCCTTGTACATGTTACAGTTCAAGGAATCAGAAGCATTGTTCTTTTCTATAGACTCATTGTTTATATGCACCAACCAGTCAACAACCACATCAACAACAACTTTTATTGACCACTTATACATAAGAAAGATGAAATTTATATCCAACAAAAATTAAAGCTAAAAGGGATGTTGTCTTCGTAAAATCACTAAAGAGTTAACAAGTCTAGGAAGCCAAATTATGTAGAATAAATTACAATATGAGGGTTGGAATAACACAAAAACACAACACAAACATGCACTCATATCTAACTGAAAAAGAAATAAATCAAATAAATTTGGAGGGGAGAAAAACACTGGATTTAAAATATAGACTTCGCAAGTTCATCAATTGACTGATTGGCCGTTAATTTGTTGGTTTTAGGCTGACAATGAGGATGATGAGTCTGTGCCAGATAGTGAACAAGACATCCGACCAAGATTTCACAAATCAAAGACACACAGTCAACAGCATGAGCAATTACAAGACGGAGAAGTAGCTGTAAGAAGGCTGTTACATTGTACATATATTAAATTAGGCAAACCCAGAGGACAGAAGGACCTGGGTAGTGCTTCTGATTGGTCAAGCCACAAGGGGAATTTCCTTCAACCAATCAAAAGATCTGGGTAGCGACACGTCATCAGTTCGGAATTCCTCCAATGTCATTTCGCAGGGAAGCCAGTGATGGTGTCACCACAAAATGTTGGCGGTTTTCTCAAGCTACTTTCCTAGCAAAATTATTAAAAGTTTGTAACTCGCAGCTTTGTTTAAAAACCCTGTGTCCCTTTATAACAAGATAATAGTTGAATGAATTTTTCTCAGGGGGACAGTGAAGAGGATGAAGATGACATGGACGATGATGCTTTGTCAGACTGGAACTTAAGTGAGTTCCAGTTTTGTTGCCCTAACTGATTAAAATATGTTTATCAAAGTGAAATTTTGTTAGTGAGTGTTCCCTCATTCAGTGACTCTAAATTTTTTTAAAACTCGTTGATGCATTAGGGTTACGTATAGATTTGAGAAAGGAAGTTCATTTTGTCATACTCGAAACAACTCTTTTCATAAACCTTTAATGTCTGTCCCAATCTCAAACTGTGCCATACATGTATCTGTTCTTGTACTGTAGCTCTGGGCTAATCCCTCTATGGTTCTTTACAGGAAAGTGTTCTGCAGCTGCCTTAGATGTTCTTGCAAATGTTTTCCGCGATGACCTGTTGCCAGTGTTACTGCCGATTTTGAAGGAAACACTTTTCCATCCTGACTGGGAAGCCAAAGAATCAGGAATTCTTGTCCTGGGTGCTGTGGCTGAAGGTAGAAAACTTGTACTGTATTAGGTTTAATTGAATGCTAAAAAGAGTGCTTGAGATGTTCATCAGTAATAAAATTATTACTTTTCAAGTTGAGATTGTTAAAAGAATAAATTATAGCGTGCACCACAGACAAACTAAATATCTGTTCTGCTGTGTACCAGGATTTGAGTACAAGTCATGCATGGTTGGCCTGTTAAAAAAAGCCATTGTTCGATTGCCCAATCAGGTTGAAGGGAAATTTGAAATACTCTTGTTGTAATTTTTTTGAATCCATTGGTGGCCCAGAACAAAGGTCTTGGTGCTGCTTTGCAGATCTTACTACCTACATGTACAGTTTGGTTACAATGCAGGATAAAAGAATGAATGTACATGTTTTTTTTTTCAGGTTGCATTACTGGAATTGCTCCCCACTTGCCTGAACTGATTCCTTTCTTGATCAACTCACTTTCTGAAAAGAGGGTAAGTACTGTACTATAGGATTTGCGATTTTCAATCCAGAACAAAGTTTGTTTTCAGTTTAAATTTCATACCCTACAAGTCAGTTTCATCCAGAATAAAAACCAGAATGACTTGTATAGGAGCAAAATGCCATTTCAGTATCATGTAAACGAATGCTGAAAACAGATTATGGAGATGGAAGGAACTCATTCCAGAATGAAAGTCATACTAGTGTCATGTGAATAGCCTCGTGGTATAATGTCATGATCACTGTTTTCCATGCTTGATTTTGTTGCTTGTGGTTCAAGTCTTCCTGGCCTTACATTTTTCTTGTAATTGCTCCTTTAATTATGGTTAAAATTAAGTGTTTTGGGGTCATTTTCTTTCTTGTATAATCTAGAGTTTCATGAGAGTTTTTTGGTCTTGTTTGTAATTTTTTGCCAGGGATGAATGAAATTCAAATAATTAACTCTTTTGAGTTGAACTGTCTTGAATAAACTTTCCAAACAAACTTCGTTCATTCAGCCTTCACCATAATATGGCATATTATGCCAACAAAAGGAGCAAAAGGTTGCACAAGCTATTCTGAGCAGACTTGCTAATATCTTTTCAGGCACTGGTGCGTTCTATAACTTGCTGGACGCTGAGTCGTTATGCACACTGGGTTGTTAGTCAGCCACATGAGGCCTATCTCCAGCGCCTTATGACAGAGGTATGGTGTAAAGGTCTTGATCATAGCCAACAAAACAAAACAGTACATGTCCATTAAATTATTTATTTATTTATGTGTTTATTTTTCTCATTTTAAAACCAATAGACGTTTTTACTGATACGGTGGCCATATTGAATAAGTTAGATTTGAGGAGTATTATTGGATGTCCAGGGGGCATGAGCCAGTCCGTTGAGTGTTTACGAATACCTTTTGAGGGATTTTTTCTTAAAATTTTCTTAGAATAAGATTGTAATGGGAAAAAAAAGATCGTTGTGCAGTGTTAGGATGTAATAATGATGGCCTTTTTCCCAAGAAATATACAGTGAAAGACCGTTTTTCTAATACAAAGCGAGTACAATGGATCTTGCTCAAGCCCCCTGGGCATCCCATAATACTCCTTAAATCAAATTAATTCAATATGGCCGGTAAAAAGGTCTATTCTCTATTTTTCTCTCTTCCAACCAACCATGATTTCCAACTACGGCAAAATGTTTGTCGGTTACTTTGGTTACATGTACGTGTTACCATTGTTGAGCAGACATCAAATTCTTTATTCTTCATAATTGTTTTTATACCTTAATCATTAAATATTTTTAAAATCCTTTTGCCATTTAGCTTCTCAAAAGGATCCTGGATAGCAACAAGAGGGTCCAGGAAGCAGCTTGCAGGTAATAATTTTTGTCCTTTGCATTAAAATAGTCGTTGGATACAGGGTACATCATATTGACTTTTTTGTCTTTTATCTTATAGTGCTTTTGCTACTTTAGAAGAAGAAGCTTGTACTGAACTCGTCCCATACCTCAGCTTCATTCTCGAGACTTTAGTTTTTGCATTTAATAAATACCAGGTTTGTTATTTTCACTAAACATAAATATAATCAAAGCAAATTAATGTGCATGCTGTTATTGGTACAATACTTTAAAATTACCGGGCACTACTGTGGTTTGATAGTGAACCTTTTCATTAGACTTGAAGACAAGCACTGTGCTCACTGCCCAGAGAACTTTTGTGCAGGAAGCTAGTCTTAGCTTTTAATAAAACTCCTGCACAAGGTTTTATCAAATGGTTCTGATCTTGCTAAAAACATTCATCCCGTTTCTTCTTACAAGCTAATGTTTTTTTTTTTCTTGGAAGCACTCTTGTTTTTGCTAAAGTTCCAGTGAATGCATAATAAAACCATTATTGAATTTGGTTTTTGCATGATAGTGCAAACCTCCTCCATGATGTTCTTGTTATTGTGCTAAACTTTTTCCCACTGTTAATTATTTGCATTGTTACATGAAGATTGTATTTTTTCTGTCGGTTGTTGTACCGTAAATCCTCTTCTAAGCCCTCGCCCCTCTCAAATACGCCCCTTTTTAAGGAAAGAAAGTTTTAAAGCCGCCCCTCTCCCTCGCCCTCATTATTCTTCACTAATACATGAAAGTGATAGTCTGTATTAATTAATCACAACAGTTCTGTTACACTGTGGACTGAAACTTTGGATTGGTGTTGGTCTTCAGCTGCTTGCCCTCCAACTACTTGTAGTTGCATTATTATTCTAGTTTTTAATTAGAACTGATGCCATCATCTTCGCTAATTTAGATAAACCTCAAATATGCTTTAAATAAATTAGCTCCCTGGGAGCGTAAAAGAGGATTTACGGTATTTGCTAGTCTAAGAGTGAAATGTTTTGTTTTCATTCGACCTTTTGTTAGCACAAAAATCTCTTAATACTCTACGATGCTATTGGAACACTTGCTGACTCTGTGGGTCACCACTTGAACAAGCAGGAGTTCATAAACATGCTGATGCCGCCCCTTATTCAGAAATGGAACCAACTTAAAGATGAAGACAAAGACTTGTTTCCACTCCTAGAATGCCTTTCATCTGTTGCCACAGCACTCCGGTCAGGTTTCCTCCCCTATGCTGAACCTGTGTTCCAGAGATGTGTGTCTTTAGTGGAACAAACTTTAACTCAGAGTGTGGTAAGAGCACATTTTATGCAGTATTCATACTTTCAGGGAGATTCTGGTGGTGGACAAATGATCAAACAAAAATGAAATTAAAAAAAATGATAAAAGATTAAGTAGAATCCTGATTTCTTGAACCAGGCCTAACTTCTCTTCACCAGTGAAACTCTGCAATTTTTTTACCCTCGATTTTTCAATCTTTGTGATAATTTGAACCAGTTAACTTTTCCAAGGTGGTTTAAGAAAATCAGAGTTCCGCTGTAGCTGATCAGGCTAATTTTTAGTGGTGCCGGTTGCCCCATGGCTGACTACGAAATTTACTGTAGTTTTTGCGCAAAGGTTCATGGGTTTAGGGCTCCCTGCAGTTCTTGTTAGATCTCAAGTCTGTTGATTTTTGAGTGTTTTTATATATCCTATTATTACACTTAATTAATGTAAGTCACACTTACGTGCTTTGATAAATGTGAGAAACTGATGTTGCCTCACATTTTCTCCGGTTTGCACAATTAATACAGTCAGCTTTAATTTTATCCACTTGCTCACATCTCTTTCTCCTATTTGTTGTCAGGCATCCCAGACCCACCCAGACCAGTTTGAGCCTCCTGACAAGGACTTCATGATAGTGGCCTTAGATTTGTTAAGTGGACTAGCTGAAGGACTAGAGGGACAGATTGAACAGTTTGTTATCAGAAGTAACACCATGACTTTGCTCTACCAATGTATGCAGGTACAGTTTGGCATCTGCTTGTACTGCTGAACAGTGCTGTCTTAGGTCTGAGTATTGAAATTATTATTACTTTTTTGACATCACCGAAAGCACACCATAACTGGAGGCATAATACTTTTTTGTTTTGAACAAATCTTGTCTTAGGATTTGAGCCAATCAGAAACAGATAAATATTTTGAGTGAATAACAATGCAAGTTAGCCTGAAGTTGACCTCTTATATCTTCCTTCATGAGTTTTGGTTGAGTATAACTGTACTGTGCTTTTTTTTTTCAATCAGGACAAAATGCCAGAAGTAAGGCAAAGTTCTTTTGCTCTTCTTGGGGATTTAACAAAGGCCTGTTTTCAACATGTCAAGCCTTGCATTGGTAAGTTTAAAAATCTAGACAGTGTGTGACCTACAATGAGGGACAAAAGTGTTGACACATTTCCATAAAATGGCCCCTTTTTGCATGGTGGATATACTTATCCCCTTCCCCCCAAAATCAATGTTGAATTTTGGACCCTCAAGTCTCTTTTTTACTTCAGACAACATTGATTCGGGGGGGGGGGGGGGGGGGTGGGGGGTGGGGGGTGAGGGGATTTACCGCATTTATAAAGAATGAAGTAATAAATGAATTAAACATTTGTTAAAAGCACCCGTTTTAAACAAGTGTGTCAACTACTTTTGTCCCTGATTGTAGCCTGAGAAAACAGCTGAAATTTCCTGACGCCATCACTGGTTTCCCCGTGAAATGGCGCCTGAGCAACAACTGCGGAAATTCCATATGATGTTCGAAACCCAAATCTTTTTAGTGTTCCCAATCATTTGAAGCAAATTTACAGCCAATACAACCAATCAGAAGCACTACAACCACTGCTAGATGTGGGTAGTTGATTTTGTAGGCAAATAAAACAAAAATTAACTACGTTTGCGTTTCTTTTAATGGCAGGTGACTTCTTGCCAATTCTGGGTCAAAATCTCAATCCTGAATTCATTTCTGTGTGCAATAATGCAACATGGGCCATTGGAGAAATTTCGGTCCAACTTGGTAAGCCTTTGCATAACATTGTTATTAATTTACAGCCACACTTCCTGTTGAGTTGTACCCTGCGAGCTGAGGCTACTTTTTTGCTGTATGAGCTGGTGTTCAAAAAGTAGCCTCTGCCAACAACTGTTGTAGGGTACTTGAGTTGTTGTCAACAAGTGAAATGGTGAGATTGGGGGAGATATACCTGGTCCAACTACCTTATTGGTTCTTAATTTTGTAGGTACTTAATTTCGTGATTTTGGCAAGATAGTATTTTGTGGGGTTTTATTTGCGGGATTTCAACAGGCAGATATGAAAAAGAGTATTAAAGTTTGCGTTTCAATCATTCTCAACCTGATTTTATTTTTCAATCTTCTGAACTTTTTAAGATTATTGAGATAAAATGAAACAAGCAAAATGCGTATTAACATTATTTCACAACAGAAGACACAGTCACAGAATTGAACGTATTAATATGGGATGCACAAATGTAGATCTTGTTGAAGAGTATTCAGTAGTATATTACCAGTAAAAAATTAATGATGTGCAATTAAGGTGAATTTCCTAGAAGTACTATACTGGTATATACTTTCTTTGTTCTTATTATTTTATTTTAGGTTCTGACATGAAACAGTACATCAACCTGGTGCTTCAGCAACTCATCACCATTATTAACAGGCCACACACTCCAAAGACACTACAGGAAAATACAGGTAAATGCCAGAGTTTTGTTGAAGTGTACATTATAACAAAACGTGCAGGGTACACTTTGTCTTGTGCTTTTTGTGGCTCAAACGCTTCCTAAATGTACTAATCAGTTAATGGTTCTAAGACTAATGAAAAGAAAAAATAGTGAAGTGGTTTGAGGAAGTATTTGAACCATAACATTATTGACCTTTTTGGCAAACAAAAAATCTTCAGTTAATTTACTCAAGTGATAATAAGCTTTGTGAGTTCTGTGTGCCCTGCTCCAAATGTGGAAAGACTTGATTAGCACTTTTAAAAAAGGAAAGAAGCAAAAAAGCAAATTAAAAAAAAAAACAATATAGTTGAAAATGTTTGTCCGAAATTCACTTACTTTCTGTTGTTGCTGAAAGTGGGACCAGTCACCTGGTTGAAAAACAACAAGCTGGAGACAAGACAAACAAAGAGCTTATTTCTTTTAAAATCTTTTGGTAATTTTCACTCCGTTGAGTCTTATTTTTACCATGTGCCGGACAGGCTACCAAGGGCCGATTCTACTTGTAGCCATGAGGGCATCAAAATTAATTTAGTGAAACGTCAATTTAATGAGCCTCTATTAAGGTTCTTGGTATAACAAACTCTTTTCATTGAAAAATAAATGTGAGAAGAACTTTGATATAATGAAACCTTGTTATAGTGAACATAAAAGTAATGTATATTGACAGTCCCTTGGTCCTTCAGTATACCAAGGTTCCTCTGTAGTACTCTTTAACAATACTTTGGATTGTGACTAGAATGGATACGTCAAAATCAGGTTGGACATCTTATGTGTATTACACAATGCTATACTTTACACTTCGCTATACTACATTAATGAGGTGAATTTATTGGGCATGAGAACTTTTGGAAAAGTGGGGAAAAGACAGTTGTGCAAGGAAAAGAGTTGAATACAGGGTTTAGCAGGGTTTACTATGATTAGGGTTAAGCACTGTTATAAAAACGGTTAGCTTTCAATAATGTGATGATCAATGCCATGTATAGTACATTAAAATTAACTGGTCTCGGCCTTTAGCACCTGATGGTGTAGTGGATATAGATGTGGATTATACATCAAATGACGCGGGTTCAAGTCCTACATACTACCTACTGTTTTCTTCTGTTTTCCTTCTTTTCTTATTTACTACTTTAAGTTATAAGACTCCTATCATGTATTTTGAGTGAAGATGACAATCCGACTTTGGGGTATCCAGTCTAGTCACAACGCTTTCTTTTGGTGTGAAATGTACTTTTCATTTTGTTGTGTATAGTGTTGCTGTGTTATTGCAAGTCAAACTGTGCGATTGTGTAGTATTCAAGTAAAAACCAAATCATTTCCTAAATGCCAAAGTAATAATAATAATCACAAGTTCTAGCAGAAAGGTTCTATTTGACTGGTCACACCATAAAGATTAATTTTGGTCCAAAGATTCGTAAACTGCTTTACATTGTCTCTGTCACTGACTTAAAGGGTCGTTTATTTAAACGAAGTCTAACTTAGGCCGCTGTTTAACAAGTCTTTGGACTACACCTTATGCTTTCATGAGCCTTTTCATGAGAAAAAGTATCTGGCAAACTGAAAATGGCTTAGAACACCGTTTTGGTAAACTCTGGCTAAACTCAGTTTAAATACATGTAACTGGCCCTAAGAGTTAAAACAGCAATGGTTACTCTTAATGTGGTTGTCCTCCAGTGGTGTTTTCTTGGTGGTCCGGTGTTCCCCATAGTTGAATAAACACAAGTTATGGTTGTCTGTGAATTGTCTTGGTACTTAATTGTGTCTTTTGTTAGCAAGTAAAGTTTGTATCTTGTTTTATAGTTGTCTTGTAGTATAACAAATACAGCCAGGCCATGTGTTGAATTAATAATGGCCATGTGAACACAGATTGTAATTATTGATACTCGCTCTTCCGCCATTTAAGTTACCTTATTTCAACTGGTGTACTTAAATTTTCCTTCTTTTTCACAACTACGATGAAAAGTTTTTTGTCTTTTAAACCATTATACATTACAGGGTGCAAAGAAAGTCAGTTTTACAGCCTGCCATTCGGGCAAGCTGTAGCTAGCATGTACTAGCCCAAAAGTCATTTCAACTAGCCCCAAAACCCTTTTTGATTGGCAGGATTGATTGCAATCCTTCTGTAATTTGAATTTCCCAAAAACAAGCACTTGCCTGTCGGGCATGTTTAGAACAAAAATCACTAGCCCCATACCAAAATACACTAGCCCTGGGCTATCGGACACGACTTTCTTTGCTCTCTGCATTATAATAAATTGCTATATAGTAGTTTGTTACACTTCACTTGTCCCACAGAAAACTGGCAGTGATACATAATGTTGCAGGCATTTTTGTGATTAATGAATAGTAGCGTGAAATTATTGTGCTATCTTCCACTAACACAAATCATTAAACCTCCAAACTTCATGTACGAGTGTGTTCAACCTCGAAGGCCACAGTCATGTTTATTGTCTTGGCCGTGACTTTGTGCTGCTATGTCTGTGTGCTTTAATCGTTCTGATTGCATGACTTTGTTTCTTTTCTTGTCAATTAATGTGTTTTTAGCTATCACAATCGGTCGTCTGGGGTTAGTTTGTCCTCAAGAAGTGGCACCTTTGTTACCGCAGTTTATTCAGAAGTGGTGTGTATCGGTGTTTTTCCTTTTATTTACATGTGGTGCTTTGACTGTCATTTGTCTTGGTTTGTTTATGTTTTTGAAGTGGATTCTCTTGTTTGTGGCTCAGCATTAACATTGCATTATTATTGCATGTTGTACTTTGTCATCAGCATCCAGGTCTTTAACTTTTTTTCCATTAACGTGTGAATCAGCAGTCCTTAACAACTGGTAACTCATCTTAACCCAACTTAAACCTTTGTTTCCCAGGTGCACGTCTCTGAGGAACATACGTGACAATGAAGAGAAAGACTCTGCATTTCGAGGCATTTGTAACATGATTGGTTTAAATCCTGGTGGAGTTGTCCAGGTAAAATAATTTTTTATTAACCTATTATTTTTATGAAGAGATTAATAGTTTTGTTGTGTTGCACTTTGTTTTGAGTAATGCATTCTAATGCCTTTTGTGGTCACCTCTCAGTAATTTCTCTGGTAAAAGCACTATACTTATTGATAGTACATGTACTGACGTGTGGATCATCAATTATAAATCAATAATTGATTGGAAACCTTACGTTTCATGATAATAATCAGATTACTTCCACTATCTCTTCTTTCAACTTCCAAGTTTTCCTATGAAGTGATTTAACTTGTTTATTAGTCATCTTGCATTAGCTCTTGTCTGATTAAAATATTACAAGGTGACACGTACGGAGCACCCATTCATGGGGACTGCAGAACCAATTTTGTAATCAGTTGGGTCAATCTGATTGTTTATGATGATTGATTATGTAATATTAGCCAATTGCGAGCACTGCCCATTGGAACCTACAGCAAGTGACCACATCCTGTAACCCACTACCAAATCTTGGTATTTTGGTCGGTCGTGCACAGAAGGTTTCACTGTACAGGTGTATTTTAAAACCTGTGTGGAAAACTGTTTTGTAACTTTTTCTGCTGAATTATTGTTACAGGATTTTATATTCTTTTGCGACGCTGTTGCATCCTGGGTGAACCCAAGTCCAGACCTAAAGGATATGTTCCTCAAGGTATGTTTTATTCTTCTTTTCTGGGGCTTAATTCAGCAGGGGAGTGTATGCCCTAAAGTCCACAAAAAGGTTTTTCTGTTCTGGGCCAGTGTACTTTGTAAGCTCAATTCATAGAACCAGTTTTTCCATTCTGTTCCCACATTGACTAAGCACCACAGTTATCCCTTCCTACATGTAAGAGCGCCACTTGTGCCACTTTTACCTGTTACGTGTTAAAATCCAAGTGAAACCTCATCCTTGACTAACAGCAATGTAACATATTTTCCACTCCTTTAGATCCTTCATGGGTTTAAAAACCAGGTAGGGGAAGAGAACTGGAAACGCTTTTCAAGCCAGTTTCCAGCTGCCCTCCGAGAGCGCCTGTCTACCAATTATGGAGTATGAGGAAGGGCCATTTTTGGCAGGGTAAGTTGCATTAGAGCGGTTTTCATTTGAGTGTCGAAAAGTAATTGGTTTTGCACTTTCTACACGATGCGATTGGCTTAAAAGATTCGCGCCACCTTTTCATCCAATCAGAAGTAAGACCAAAGCCAATTGTGACGCGCTCGCATGCATTTTCCCACGCTTTGCGTCAGCCACATGTAATTACTTTGAGTTTTGATTGGTTCAATGTATTGTCTGTGTCCTATGTGATTGGCCAGAGTAATTACTTTGGTTTTGGTTTTACGACACTCAAACGAAAACCACTCTAAGGTAAAGTGTAAAGATACATGTAATTTTTCATTAGTATTGGCTGCACCATCAATTTTTAAGTTGTATGTTCATCAGTCAGTTATTTTAATGATAACAGAAACGTATTTGCACACAAAGTATACATTTGCAAAAGTAGCATTAATTTATTATCAGGCAGTGGGTCTTAAAAACGGTTACTTGCTGGGCAAGTAGCTTTTAAAGGGTACTTGCCCTTTGGGGAAAGGTTCAGGTGAGTCACAGGCAACGTGAGAACTATTTGCCTAAACGATGTGCTGGAGTACAAGTTGTTTTCACTAGCTGGGGAGATAACAGTGTTCTGAGGCTCTCTGCTATGGATGTCAGAATTTTTCAGTAATAACAGTGCCTCTGATGTTGGGGGCATAAATAGGAATAAAAATTATTTCATCAGACATGTACATTACATGTGCAGAATTTGCAATAGTTAGTCACATGATTAACTTTTTGTAGACATGAAAACAGTTTGCTTTGGAAAACTGCTGTGAACAGGAACTGAAAGGGCATAAAAATTATTTAAAGTAGGTTACCTGATAATTTTAAGCCATACATCCCAAAAGTAGCGATTGCTACGGCTGTTGAAAATAAGAAAGATTTGTATGGGAAAAGCAACTCTTGCCACCCAGTCACAGTTAATTTGGTTTTCCATACAAATCCTTGTAAATTTTGAAATTTTCAAATTCTTGTAAAATCGTTCTTTGAGCATCAAGGGGCTCAAATTTTATGTTGTTTAGTAACAAACAATTTCAGTGCTTCAGTGGGGTTGATGCCCTTACTATCATTGACAGTACACGGCATGTGCTGCAAAAAAGAAGAAGAAATAAATTAATAAGGAAATAAACATACCATCCATTTATTTTCTTGTTCTCAGGTGGGGATAAATCAGGGCCTTGTAGCTGTTGCCCAGTTCAACCGTGTCGTCCTAAGTTCACGTCATGTTCCCGTACAGTACAAATCTGTGTTTAATAACTAATGGATGTAACCGTATTATTGGGGGGACAGCAGTATCAGCCAGTCATTGATAGCTAGTACTTTGTTTGAGTACCAATGATGTTACAGTATTGTTGGGGGATGATAACAGTCATCTTTCAGTCATTGATAGCCAGTATTTGTCAATGAAGTCAATGCGATCAGTCTTTGTGAACCTAGTGCAAAATTCAAGTGGTCGTACCAGTGGAATGTGTGCTAATTGTGCTGTAGACCCAGTTGCATCCGTGTTGTCATAAGTCATCTGTTGTGACGTTATAAGTCAAGTGCTGCAATGTACAGTAGCATTGTCGCTGAAGTGCGGTAGAATGTCTGTTATTTTTGAAACCTGCAGCGAATCAAGTCAACTGTCGTATTGGTGGGTTTTGGACAATATAATTGATTCTTAAATCAGCTTAGTGCAAGTTCTGTTTCTATAAAGCTGCTCTTTTACTACCGTTAGAAGAAAACTGTACTTTAACTGAGTAATGACTTGCGTAATGAAGTTCTATCTACTGCACTTGGATAGATCCGGGCTGAGTTGTACAAAAGGCAAGTATCACAAATCTAAGGTTAGCTTCCATAACAACTGCTTTACAGTTAACACGGTGCAGTGCACAACTCAGCTCCAAAATAGCTAGCATGAGAAAACAGCCGATATTTTGTGACACTGCCATCAGTATGGAATTTCTGCAGTTGTTTCTCAGTTGTCACTTCTTGGGGAAACCAGTGGTGGTGGTAAAAAATTGTTGGCTGTTTTCTCAGGCTACAAATTAATGGTAAGCAATATAACACTGTAAATAATCCACTTAGCTACAGAGGGATCCCTTAACTTTGCCATCTTGTTAAGTGACCTTCTTATCGCATGTTCCCATTTCGTATTATGAAATGACCACCCACTATAAACGAGGAACAGTATTCTATGAAGTATTTGATTATTTTGAGATGCTGTGGAATGCAAGCTGTAAGTTCCTTGAATAGCTCCAAAAAACAGTTTTTTTCTTAAAATTTGTTAATTGTTTCGTCATCATTAGGGTTTGGGTTATTTTTACCAAGACAACTGGATCCTCAAACGCTGTTTTATCAGATTATCATTTCAAATATTATTACCGGTAATTTTGTTCTAGTCATTCCAGAGTTCTCTTTCTGTTCCCATAGAAAGAGGTCCTTAATCCTGTCATAATCATATGATAAACGAAAATTCAAATTACAGGATAGAAAAAACTTTTTAAACACAAGCTTTCAATTCCATTGCAGAATCTTTATCAAGTTGATTTAGATAACACAATAGAATGGAAAGCTTGTGTTTAAAAAGTTTTTTCTTCTATCCTGTAATTTGAACCTTCGCTTATTAGTTTTCTTTCTGTTTCCTTGCTGGGTAAAAGCCAGTTTTTTAGTACGTAAGTCCACCGTAATCACTGATAACATTTCCTTCTGATGTTACTTCAAGCTTATGAAATCTTATAGTGATAATACTTTTATCAGTTTTGCTTGGTACTGTTTATATCTCGGTCTCTGATTTTAAAACCAGCATTTTACCAGGAAATACTGAGTATAAATGAAAGCCTAATAAATCAAATTGTGTTCATTCAAATGAAACTTTTCCTAACAGTGAAATATTTTTTGCCACGCCCTCTTGACTAGGTCTAGGTATTCACTTTGATCATTGGTAGAAGTGACGGGTTCCCTCTGTAGTTACCTAATTGAAAATGAAATTTGTTACCCATCTGTATTATAATTTATAATGTCAAGTGTACAGCTGGACTAACACTGCAATTATTATAAATCTAGACATCCTGTAAGCGTGTGTAAAAAACAATTCATGAAACCTTTTACTGACTAAGCCGCTATTATAGTGCTGTGTTTGAGTAGTAAACCCTTAAAAAGACTGTCAGCTGGTCTGATCAGTTCTACATGACATTTTACAGGAAAAGGCTTCTTGCTGGACAGTAGCCTTAGACCTTATGTCTGTTAAGGTCAATTTAGACAGTAAAACGTTTATGACAAGCAATGTGCTTGCAGCATAAGACCATTGCATAAATAAATACTGTACTTATGACCATCGAGGATGTGCTCTTAAAATATGAAAGGGACCCATTGCTCTTCACCTGAGAAATCCAGGGTGCCTAGCATATGATTTTTATGAACGAACTAAGATTTCCTTGTTGCCTAAGAGCTGTTAGAGCACAGCCCTGGAGGTCATAAGTTCAGATGAGACAAAGTTATACAGTCTAATGTGATCTTAATCAAGGTATCTACTCAACACGATCACACTGAAGGAACTGTTTTAGCCTTGTTTTGATATCATTCTGGGTACTGTACACAAGGAGGTAGTTTCTGTAGTAAATTTTCTTGAAAATACAGAGGGAAATAGTGTTGTTTCCTCTACATATTTTTGTCTTTAGATTATTCCCAGTGGAAATCTTAGTTTTCTTGACACTTAACAGCCAATAGACGGCAACCTGATTTTATATTCCTTTCCAGATGTAATGGTCTCTGTTTTGAGTCCAAACTTTGTTTGAGTTTGCAGTGAAAGTGGGTCCTGTGTTTGATAAGAAAGGGACTTGACTGGCTTTTCTTGAAAGCCATGTATCTTGTCCTTAAAGTTGAAGCTAGTTAACCAAAAACCCTGAGTGTCCTATTTACAATTTCAGATTAACTTAGGTTTCTGGGAAACTGCCCACCTACCCCTCCCCTAATCTAACATTTTGCCCCAAGTGAGACGTAAATGTTAACGTCGAGTTAGGGGAGGGGTAGGTGGGCAGTTTCAATTGATCCACAATTTCCATTTTCAAACTTTGTGTTAGAAATTCAGAGCCCTTCGTTTATCGATAAAACACGCTACTTTTAGTTTTCTCAGTTCCCAACATTTATTTCCAAAATACCTTCTTTGATGAATGTCAGTGTTACTAAAGCAAAGCTATGACATGTTCCGTGATTCTTTGCATGTCTCTGCGATACAAAAATTCCTTTTCTCTTATAAAGATAATTGCAAGAACCATTTTACAGCTTGCTGAGTCATGATTTGCAATCACATAGCAAGTGATAACAACAGTACTTTGTATTCGTTATTTTGACCGAAAGTCCTACAGACATAAAAAAACTTTGATAGTAGAAGTCTTTCAGGAATGCTATTGTGTCATGCAAAACCAACCCGATCAAGATGAGTTTCTTGCATGGATGCTATAGTGGCTTAGGCAGTCATCTTGTCCGATAGTTAATTTTGTAACATAATTAGCATTCCAGGAAGACGTAGCCTGTATCAGGCGTTCAGATAGTGGAGTGCAGGAGAAAAATTTGTCCCCCCCGTTTTCTCAGTGTACAATTTAACTCCCTCCCCACTGACTGCCACACTCTACTATCTGAATGCCTGGAACAGGCTAGAGACAAATTGTTTGAACCATGTAATTAGGAAGTTACTTACCATGGTAATGTATTCTCTGTTTGCAATTTTCAACCATAATTAGAATTTGTTTTCAAACAGCACAGCCCAGACCTGACCTTCATTATTCAATTGTACTAAAGTTTATTAGGAAAGTATTTGAATTGGAGTTGAATGATTCTTGCAGTGTTGCATCAGACAAATGTTATTAATAGGTTCAGTATTTTAGGAAGTTATTATTATTTTATTACGTTTTGGTAATATATATATATATACATATATATTTTAATTATGAGATAAAGAAATTTTAGGAAGTTCATGTTTTATAGTTTTGTATAAGAATGTAGTAACAAGATTAATGTTTAACTGCTAAGTGAACAAATAAGATTTAATTCAGTGTAAGCTGAAAGTTAATATGTGGAAAGACTTCTTACTGAATGCAAAATCCTTTTAGTCTTGATCTTTCAGTTTTTTTATTTGATGAAAATGCCTTTCTTGTTTCCCTGCAACAGGTTAATGGGGCCGAAAAAAGTTTAAGTGAAGGCCAAAATTTTGTCTTAGTCATGAACGTTATTTGTTTCTTTTGAAATACCTTTTTTCATGAGTAATTTTAGAGGCCACATCTTTTGAATCTGTCCTTGGTACTCTAACAGACTGGGAATGTGATCATCATACGTTTCTGGGAAACTGCCCACTTACCCCTCCCCTAAGCTAACATTAACACTTACTTCTCACTTAAGGCAAAATGTTGGCTTAGGGGAGGGGTAGGTAGGCAGTTTCCCAGAATTGCATAATGATTCGTTAACATTACCTTTACCAACCAATCCAACCCTCGTTTTAGACCTTGTATTTGAATTTTATAATGACATGAAATGTTCAGGGAAAATTGGATTGATCAAGACTTTAAGGACAGTGTTCTTTTTTAATGTTCTATCTACATATAAAAAGTCTCTAATGTTTGTAAATCTGATAATAAATCTAGTTCTTTTTTTCTGAAAACTAGAGAAATGGCTTTAATTTGTAGAATCGTCAGTAAAAGAATTGCACGTTCAATTGCAATGTACCTAGGACAAAACAGCGTACAGCCCACTGCTTCTCAAATACATGACTATTCTATTTTTTTTAGCCATTTTTCTTTTTTCGTTGTTAAATATTTCCGAATATTTATTTTCTACCTCTAAGAAAATTGTCAAATTTTTGCAGTCTTTGTTCTCGAAATTTCAAGCACCGAATAAGAGTTTTAGACCTGGATTCAAACCTTCAAGGCAATTCGAAATGACAGCGTTAGTTTAACAAACGTTTCTAAATTATATAGGGCATAATTTTCATTTCTCGAACGTGTTATTGCATAGTTAACAATTCAGTATTGTTTACTTTGACTCTCTCATAATTTGTTTCTTGTACTTTAATTTAATTAATAATTGGATTCAATATAATATAGCTAACAATTTAATTATGCCAATGGGCTCTAGGTAATAAGTATTTGTCTGCATATCTTCTAACTTTACTGCCGCACCAAAGCTTTATGTTTTTGTCGATTTGTTCCGGGAAATTTTGTCCTATAATTTAAGTGTTTATAACTTTGAGTGTATAGTTCTTTTTTCAGTTCTAAGAAACAACAAAAGTCGGTAGTTTTCTATAATTCTCACTACCTTCTTGTTCAACTTGGATTGTTTTTAAAATGAAAAAAAAAAGAACTATTCATCAAAGGTCTATGCTTCCATTGTATTAATTGTTTATAGCCCCCAAACCAGCTGGTCTGTGTTTGTATGTTTGTTTGTTCACAGGAACACCACACAGTTTGCGTGGTGGTCCTGTTGTCCGTCTAGAGCTCTGTTTTCAATGTCGTTGCTCGTTTCATGTGTGAAACTGCGAAATGTTATTTCTATATATATTTAAGTAAATGAGAATTATGATACTATTATCAATTAATTAATGGCGTTTTAAAATTGTCCGCGAGAATATTTGTCGAGAATTACAGTATTGCATGTTCTGGGAAGATACATGTTTAATAAATGTCAAGTTTTAAATGTTGCTACCATTGTGACTTTGATTAGGTCCAACCGTATTTCCTATAGAAGGCTCTCTCTTTAGTAATCTTCACTGCATCCAACGAAGTAGCCTTTCTCAAAGGAAAAAGAAAGTTGACATTGGGTTAGTATGGTCGATGGGTGCGAGATATGACATCATAATAGGGTCATGTAGCAGCTGCTCGGAAGAGAAGTCACCAATAGTGCCTAACCCTCACCCCAAGTAGTACTGAAACAATTGAAAGAATGACATGTCATTGTTTTCTGGGACCAATTAGGAGCAGCTCCTGATTATTTTACGGTCGAACCCCGGTAACTCGAACTCTGAAAGCAAACGAAAAACAGTACGAGTTATCGAGGTAAATTTCAGTGAAATTTGATCAAGGGAAAGGAAATTAGGTTTGAGTTGGTGGGGAATTCGAGTTATCCGAGTTCGAGTTATCGAGGTTCTACTGTATATGAGTGAGCTGTTTAAAGGAGCTACGTCACAAGGATATTGCTGTTTAAGGTCAATTCTGTGCTGAAGTCAGCACTTTGTACCTTTACCCGTCATGACCCATACACAAAATGCCTCTTTATGAAGAAGATATCAAACAGGAATTTCACCAGGGAACACTAACCACAATATTTGTTGGTGATTTTTGCAGGAATGGCATGAAAACCTGAGAAGGTTGTCCCAACTTTTTCAAGTTTCAATCGGTGTCCATCCGTTTTAAAAGACGATAGGAAACAGTTTTTTAGTCTGCTACACAGCCGTTTTTAGTGTCAGAGCGTTGCGTGACGACACTACAAACGGCTGTGTAGCAGACTAATCAAAACTGGACCATTATTTTTATTGATGAGAAGACAAATTTTAGCGTTATAAAAAGATAGCAAATAGCTTGACATAGCTCCTTTGAGGTACGAAAGACAACGCTAAGTCCAACGAAAGTGACTTCCCATGATCAATTTTGCGAACGCCCCTCGCTCTCGTGTCTGCTTCCGTGTGCTGCTCGCGCGTTATTTTCTCGAGATCCCAAATCGAACAGCTTGCTCTCAGGCAATGAGTCGCACTGATGATGACTATTATAAATATGGTGCCGGGAGCGCTTGTGTCTAGGGAACGCTCGTGTGATGAGAAAGGTTTTTTTATCTTGGTTGACAAAAACATTTTGAAAATTACTGCAAGCCATTTACTCTTCATTTGATCTGGTATGCCGCAGTTAATTTTGGCATCGATTTCATCCACTGGAATTTTTTTTAGATCGCTAACGGAATGTAGCCTGCAAGAGTATCCGTTTTTTTTCGGCTCAAGTTTCCAGTTTCACCCGGGCGAAACTAGAAACTTGAGCCGGATGCTCTCGCAGGCTAACGGAATGTAGCTAAATGTCGTTTTATAGCTTTTCATTAACTATGCAACCATAGCCCAGACGCCAAACATTATTGCACAGCTGACTTGTATGTCCTGTAGCAATCATTTTTAAAGAAACCTGTGGAAAACGCGGGCTCAAACAACAATGAGTCACGCAAGTGGGTCACGCTATGTTCTGAGACAATACACCTCACCATTTTGCCTGCGTTAACAGAACCGAAACATTGTCGTCTACATAATGCTCGATAGCACATAAAGAGCAAGGGGTTTTGCTTACCAATTTCCCCTCTGTGGATGCGATAGTCATGCAAAGCTACAGAATGTTTGCAGTTTATTTTATACTCTACAGTGTGGCATGGATAGAGTTCTGTTCAGCAGCTCTCGTGATCCGAGTTTCTAAAATATCAGGAGGGGATAGGACTTCATGCCGTGTTTCGGATGCAACAAGTCCGTGCAAAACCATCAAGTTCGCTCTGGGTGCTCTTGAAGAAACCAAAAACCACAATGAAACAGTCTTCACTTTTTCCATCGAAGATAAAGTATATACGCTTAAGGAACGAGTCAGTATTACCCAGACAAGCGCCTTGAGAAACATCTATCTGAAATCGAATGACTCGAGAAGTAGGTCGGTTGTTCATTGCGGTGCACGATTTGCTGGAATTGAAGTAGGAGCATCGAATATTTACGCAAGGAATACAAGAAATGTTCATTTTGTCAACCTTGAATTTCAGAACTGTGGTAGCCCTCGCGTTGCCGCTGTTGTGTTGATCTGGAATTCACTAAATGTCGACTTCACGAACTGCGTTTTTAGACATAACACGCAAGCGGCAATAAACGCCTTTGACAGTGCGGTGGCAATTGATACTTGCCTTTTCTCGAATAACACTTCCAACCTAAAGAATTCAAGCGAACAGTACAGGAGAGGAGTTGATTCAGCGGGCGGAGGTGCCGGCTTTTTATTTCGTGACTCTGCAAATCTTAAGCTGGTCGTTAAAAATTCTATCTTCGATTCTAATGCTGCCGTGACGAATAAATCAAACGATTTCATCGCTCCGTCTTCGAACGTGACGCACTTCTCTTCGTGTGGCGGAGGACTTCTCGTAGTGTTCAGCAACAAGGCAGAAAACTGCCAAGCTTTGATTGATAATACCGTCTTTAAAAAAAATACAGCAACATACGGAGGGGGACTTTACCTTGCTAACACCAACTTGGCCGTAAGAAACAGTTTTATGGTAACAAACTCAAACTTCACAGGCAATCAGGCGGGGCAAACCGGAGGAGGTGCGCTTTTTTCCCAATGGGACAAAGCTTCTAAGATTACTACCATCTATAGAAAATGTATCTTCAGCGAAAACGAGTCACAGCGAGGAGCAGGAATGAATGTATTTCTAATGAACTACGACGTAACGCCGAATGACTCCATTCTAAGGTTAGTCTCTGTTGTGTTGAGGCTGAGCCTTTGTGTTTTAGCAAGAGAGAATGAGCCACTTCCCAGGGAGAGGGGGGGGGGGTACTCGGGATTTCAAGTGACGGGGATGATCGAAGGATATTTTTGGGTTTGAAATTTTCGATTCCGGGATTTTTTTGGGTTCGAAAATTTGGCAAGTATTTTTTTGGGTAGCTTGATTTGGGTAGGGATTTTTTGGGGGTATAAAAAAGAATCGGTAGTGCCCTGGCTGCGTAGTTCTGCGAATAAAGTACAAACAAACATGTTTTGCTGTTGTTTAATAGTTAACTATGGTGTCGCTTTACATCGCACGTGTTACACAATAGTCTGCATTTTTGGTCCAGGGATTTTTTTGGATTTTGCTGGAAGCCCTAGGCATTTTTTTGGGTCTTGACTTTTGACTCCATTCGACCATCCCCGTCACTTGAAATCCCGGGTACCCTCCCTGGGAGCCACTTAGCTCTTCTCTCTTGTTATACGCCACTGATCGATTAATTCTGAAGGTGTAAAAGGGGAACTAGAAATTGCGTATTTATGGACTGGGGATTTTGGGATTTGATTGACTGAGACTGGAACTTTTTTGGCACTGAAAACATATTTGTGTGTACTTGAATAGGACACTGAGATCTGAAGAAAATAACTCCTCCCTCCCTTGGGACGCTTTAGTTTGTGGGAGGGGACCCACGCAAAGATAGCGCGCGGCACCCAATTTTTCCTCCCGTGCAACTTGCGCCAAGTTCTAGTTCACGACATGACGGTGTTTGAAGACCAAGCATTTTTCTTTTTTCTAAGATTCGACACTGTGACATTTAGTAATAATATTGGGAATGCAAGCACCGCCATACGGTTTACCACAGCGTTGCCTTTCGCTAGAGGAGTGGACATGACACCAGAATTTATAAATTGTACCTTCAAGAATAACAACATGTCGAATTACGCACGCACAAGTCCCTTCACCAGCCAACGAGTTGATGTGAATTTCACTGGGAGGAATATTTTCCAGCAGAATTACGGAGGTAATGTCTATCGTACCACCCCTCTTGCATTAAAAATACTTGTATATGTACCTATGTCCTCACGCAACGCTCCTCCCCACTTTGTAGGGAGGAGCGTTGGTGACGACACTAAAAACGGCTGTGTAGCAGACTAGTATGTATAACGTATGATCCACAAATGTCTAAAGGATCGGATGACACTATTTTCCAGAACAATCTGCTTTCCAGTGGGTTCGGTGAAGGGTATCCGAAACTTGATTTGTTGTTCCAGCGTAGAGAGTTGTCTTTTGGTTAGCGCTTTTTCGCATTTCTTCAAACCACGGAGGCAGACCGCTGAGGGGATTTTATACAGTCCGTGTTAAATGCATTAGCCTGCGTAGCAGGCGCCTCAGTTATTCTTTTTTTTTTTTTTTTCAACAAGCCACGCGAGGGGAACACGCGAAGGGGAGAGGGCCCCCCCTGATTTTGTTTAAGGGGAGGGGGTGGCTACACACAGGCCTTAGTTTGAAGATTTCGCACCCGTTTGTTTTTCCCCTTCCCCCTCCCTTTTGCAGTACAAGTGTGGCCACCTAACGTTGCAATCAGATCTCAACATTGCTGAGGGAAAGCAAAGTGCATGGGTGCCTCAAAGAGTTTTGGCGAGGACTGTGGTCTATCTCGCCCTCTTGTCCGCAAGAACTTATGGCAATTTCAAATAGAGGCTGTATAGTGTCTAGGCCACTCGCAATTATGATGCTCTGTTATTCGCTCCGATTGATCGAAGTGTATCCTTTTTGGTCTTCTTTTTGCCATTGTTCTGTATTGAAAACTGCTATTGAATTAAAAAGGGTACAGTTTTCAAAATACCATGCCTGTGTTGAGCCTGCAGCCTTCTAAATGGTAGAAGGAAAGGGCCAAATTGGCCATTTTCTCGTTTTTCTGGAGACCATCACTGATTGCAACGCGGGATTCCGGCGGTGGTGAGACTGCAAAACAGTCGTTTTTTTCCCCATCAAAATCGGTTTAGCGTAGGCTAAAAAAGAGTCTCACACGCCCGCACGCCCGGTATCCCAGTCTCGCTCTCCGTTTTCAGCCTCGCTCCAGAACTTTTGTTTGACTGCTCGCGCGTACTTGAATACGCAAAAATACGGACTGTTTTGCAGTGTAGCGATGGCGCGGTCTAGCGGAAACACTGCAGAGATTTTTAGTACTTGACAGAATGCGTTTGTTTTTCTTTAGGTGGGGCAGCTGCCTTTCAAGATTGCGTCCTTAATGTTCACGGCCATTTGACATTTGCCAATAACACAGGCTCTAATGGAGGCGCCTTGTTTATGCGTTCGAGTCAGATCATACTGCATCCGGGCAGTACAATGGTGTTTCTAGGCAACAGAGCTCGTGGTGTGGGGGGTGCTATCTTTGTGTGGGAGCACCTGATGGCCGAGTTTATACACGTGAACAATCCCGACTGTTCTATTGCTTACAGTGATCCAAAATTGCCGCCATCAAAATGGAAGGTTAGCACTAGGGTATTTCGTAGGGTTGTTTTGTAGTTCGTGTAAGGATCGAGATAGCCTACGTAGCAGGCGCTTCGAAGTAATAGGGAACTTAAGCAACGACGACGGCGACGGCAACGAGAACGGTAAAAAAGCAATAGGTTTATCTTTGCAAAAAAACAACTTTTGCACGTGCATCACGCTTTTTTATACATTTGTTTACCTGTACCTTGAGTAGTATAGTAAATGTTGCCATCTGCATCACCCCAAATTATTTCTGTCTCAACTCACAAAGTCGCTCCTCTTGTTCTCTCATTTCATTCGTTCTCAAGTAGTCGCTCTTTGTTCGAAGAGACAGAAATAATTTGGGGTGATGCAGATGTCAACATTTACTATACTACACTGTAGTAAATTATTTTATAATATTGATAGATGAGATAGAAATAAATAAGTGAATTAGAAAAAAATAAATTTGATTTCATACTTAAAAATAAAATAATAATTATATAAGATATGTCTCATCAATCATCTACAAATAATCAACTTATGAGTTTGTCTTTGGACAAATTAAAAAAAATTTTATCACAAGACAAACAAGAAGTTAGGAAAGATTATAAGGAATTGGAAGAAAAGATGAAAGTGATTGAAAAAATAAAAAAAGTGAGAGATATTGGAAATAAAATTAAACAAGGTAAAATTAAACCAAAAAAGACTAAAGTGGTTACCAAAAAGATAAAATCATTTGAGGATTATTTTGAGGAATGTATAAAAAATAGAAAAATTCCTAAAGATACTCCAGACTATTTACGAAAAGCTCTTGAAAGAGCTATAAAAGAGTATGAAGAAGGAATTGAAGTTGAGAAATCATCTTTAAACGAATTTGCTAAAAAATATATTATAAAAGGGAAACCAGGTTATTTACCCTATCAGTTTTTTGACTATTATAATCATACTATTAAAAAATTTATTAGAAATCATCGTAATACTAAATTAAGGTTTGTTTTAGTTTGTCTTATGGAAAAACAAGAAAAATTATCGAAAGATAGTAATAAATATTTATATATTCAAGATAAATCATATTTTAATTCTAGTACTTTTAATAATTTTAAATCAACTGATGAAGAAGATATATTAAGTAATAGTTATAAAGAGATTAGTGAAAAAATATCTATTTATCAACAAAATGGTAGTGGGTGGTATTTTAAAGAAATTGTACAATTAGATATTCATACAACTGAATTAAAACCAATGAAAGGTTCTTCTTATATTCCTCTTCCAGATTGGATTATGAGAAAAAAAGCAATTGTTAGTATTCGAAATAAAGATAATAAATGTTTTATTTGGTCAGTACTTCGTTATCTTCATCCAAGAGAAAAGAATGATAGTCGATTTGCAGATTTGAAAAAGTATGAAAATGATCTTATCACTAAAGGAATTACATTTCCGATTAAAGTAAAAGACATTAACAAATTTGAAAAACTTAATCCAAATCTTCCAGGAATAAATGTTTTTTCAAATGAAGGAGAGACTATTTATCCTTTGAAAATGGCTGAGAAAGATTGTAAAAATACTATTGATTTATTTTTGTATGAAGAAGATGGTAAATTTCATTATTCACTAATTAAAAATTTTTCTCGTCTTGTACGTAGTCAAATTACCTCAAGAACATATGAACCAATTAATATTTGTAAGAGATGTCTTTGTTATTTTACAAGACCAGAATTATTAGATAAACACATTAAATATTGTTCTAGTAATAAAACATCATTTGTAAAAATGCCAAAACCAAAAACAACTTTACATTTTACTAATTATGATAAACAACTTCCTATTCCTTTTGTTGTATATGCAGATTTTGAATGTTTTACTAAACCAATGAATAGCTGTTCTCCCGATCCTAAAGATTCTTACAACTATAACTATCAAAAACATGAACCATCAGGATTTTGTTTTTATACAAAGGGTATTGTTAATAAAAGAATTAAACCAATCATTTATACAAAAAAATCAGATGATGAAGATATTGCTAAAATATTTGTAGAAAAACTTACAAAAATGACTAAAGGTATATATGAAGATTTTTATCGTAAACCAAAACCTTTAGTAATGAGTGAAAAATCAAATAAAGATTTTAATAATGCGGTTAATTGTCATATTTGTGGTGGTAAATTAGGTAAAAATAGAGTTAGAGATCATTGTCATTTTACAGGTAAGTACCGTGGTGCAGCACATAACAAATGTAATCTTATGTGTAAAAAACCAAGAATATTACCAGTTATATTTCATAATCTTCAGGGTTACGATGCTCATCTATTTATCAAACAACTTGCTAAAATAGATGGTGATCTTAGTTGTATTCCATCTACTGAAGAAAAATATCTTTCATTTTCTAAATCTATTAAAGTTGGAGAGTACAAACATATTAATGGTGATATTATTCCAATAAATTTTGAAATCAGATTTGTGGACTCATTTAAATTTATGCAAACATCGCTAGCAAATCTTGTTTCAAATTTAAACCAAGATGACTTTCATATTACAAAACATACTTTTAAGAATAATACTTCATTACTAACTCGTAAAGGAGTTTTTCCTTATGACTATGTATCATCAGTTGATAAATTATCTGAAAAAAAATTACCACCAAAACAGGGGTTTTATTCAAAACTAAATGATGAAGATATAAGTGATGAAGATTACCAACATGCGATTAAAGTCTGGAATACATTTGGTTGTAAAACAATAAGAGACTATCACGATCTTTACCTAAAATCTGATGTAATGCTTTTGGCAGATGTGTTTGAAAACTTTAGAAAAACTTGTCTCCATCATTACAAGTTAGATCCAGCTCATTACTACACATCTCCAGGACTAGCTTGGGATGCATGTCTAAAAACAACAGGACAACGTTTAGACTTATTAAATGATTACGATATGTTAATGATGATTGAGCGTGGTATTCGTGGTGGAATAACACATATATCAAAAAGGTATGCAGAAGCAAATAATAAATATATGAAAAATTATAATCCTGAAAAGAAATCATCGTTTATACAATATTTGGACGCAAACAATCTTTATGGTTGGGCGATGTCTCAGAATTTACCAACACATGGTTTTAATTGGATGAATAATATTACAGTGGAAAAGGTAATGGAAATTTTAGAAAAAACAAATGATAGTATGGCAAATACTGGTAAGAAGGGATATATTTTTGAAGTTGATTTGGAGTATCCACCAGACTTATGGAATCTTCATAATGACTATCCTCTTGCACCTGAATTAATGAAGGTTAATGGAGTTGAAAAACTAATATGTCATTTTAAACCAAGAAAAAATTATGTTATTCATTACAGAGCTCTTAGACAATGTCTTGAGTTAGGTGTGAAGATTACTGCTGTACATCGAGGAATATCATTTTATCAGTCTCCTTGGATCGAACCATATATAAGAAAAAATACAGAACTTCGAAAATGTGCTGCAAACAATTTTGAAAAAGATTTTTTTAAACTAATGAACAATTCAGTTTTTGGTAAAACAATAGAAAATATTAGAAAGCGTCAAAATATAGTACTTGTTGATGATCGTAAAAAAGCATTAAAATTATCAAGTCGTCCAAACTTTGATAGATGTACAATATTTGATCGAAATCTTATTGCTATTCATATGAAGCGGACAGAAGTGTATTTTAATAAACCAGTATATGTTGGTCAAGCAATTTTAGACTTATCAAAAACTCTAATGTTTGATTTTCATTATAATTATATCAAAGATAAATATGGAAAAAAGCTGAATTGTTGTTTACAGATACTGACAGTCTAATGTATCAGATTAAAACAAAAGATTTTTACAAAGATATATGTTATGATATAAAAAATAAATTTGATACTAGTGATTATCCAACAGATCATCCTTCTGGCATATTAACAGGAGTTAACAAAAAAGTAATTGGCTTGTTTAAGGATGAAGCATCAGGAAAACAGATAACTCATTTTGTTGGATTAAGACCTAAACTATACAGCTATAAACTTGAGGATGAAAAAGAGTTAAAAAAGTGTAAAGGAATAAAAAAAAATGTGGTAAAAAAGTCAATAATATTTGATGATTATGTTAGATGTTTATTTTCTGGTGAAAAAGAAATGAGAAAGATGAAAATAATAAGAAGTGAAAAACATGATATATATTCTAAAGAGGTTAACAAAGTAGCTCTAAGTAATCAAGATGATAAGAGACATGTGTTAAATGACCAAATACATACTCTAGCTATTAGAGAAAAATATTAGATTTAAGATGTAATAAGTAGAAATAATAAATGTCATATACAGAAGAAGAAATAAAAAAATATCTCAATATTTTACATAATTATAAAGTAGAAGAAAGTGAGGGGATTAAAAAGTCAAAAGTAGCTTCATGTTTAGGCTGTAAAAATACAGAATCTTTTTTTATTGATTTTGGTCAAAAAATATGTTACAGTTGTGGAACAGTAAACGGACATGTATTAGGATTTTACGATATGAAAGATTATGATAGGGTACATTATAGAAAAAAGAGTATTTATCAGAGGAAGTATTACTACGATAAAAAGGTTAATCAGATTTCTAAACTAATAAATCTTCCTGATGAACAAAAATGTGAACTTTACAACAGGTTATTAAAAATAGATAATAACATTATGGAAAATATTAACAAACAATATTTTAGAAAGAGAATGATAAATATTAATTATGTAATAAAAAAAATTTTGGATGAAATGGGATGTGAAAAGTATAAAAGTATAAAACATAAAATAAGTCCTAAAATTTTAGAAACTTATGATAGATGGTGGAAAACTTATAAAGAACTGATAAAATAATTTTATATTATTAGGCTAATATAAAATTTAATCTTCTAAATATTTATGTTCGTAATGATATACATCGTACAAATTAATAAATGCTTTCTTCATATAAAAAAGATCTTCATCTATTTCAAAATCTATCTGTTCATCTAATTTTATTTTATATTTCATTTGATCTATAAAAATATATATTAAATCCAAATCAAGAGTTTCATTTTTAATCTCATTTTCTAAATCGGAAAACAATTTTTTAAAAGTTTCTTTTTCAGGAGTTTCATCTTTATATATAGTTTTTATTATAGAAAGCAAATTTTCAGGAGTTTCATCTTTTAAATCAATTTTTAATTTAGATGCCAAATTTTTAAGAGCTTCATCTTTATCCTCAGTTTCTAATTTATGCGACAAATATCTTTTGATAATGATTGAATTATAGTATTTTCTTTTTAATTTTACTTCAGGAAAAGTTAACATGTATTCGTCATGTACATTTTCATAAAAATCTTTCATTAATCTTTTACCAAGTTTTTCAAGATCTTTTTTTTTAATAGTTACATCACCATCATTTTTTTTTATAATGTTTACTTTAATGTTTGTACTAATCATTTTTTATTAATGATTATATTATTCCTTTATGAAAAATCCAGTATATTATTCCAGTTAGATAACCAAGTACTTCACTTTTAAATGGTGAATCAAATACGTATACACATCCTCTTCCAGCTTTGTAACGTTTATAAAAAGATTTAAACGCTCTATGAAATATTAAATGATTTTTGATTATCGAACTATTAGAGTTAAGAGGTAAAATATCCAAATGATATATTATTGTTTCAAGTGAAATTATATCTTTTACATAATGTTCGTATAAAAATCGATATACCAATGCTGTTTTTATAATATCTTCTGTGTGTTTTATATTTTTAATTGTAGGATAGTAAAAGTTAACATAATTAACAATAGTTTTTATCATTTTTATTTAATTAATAGATAAAAAATGCATATTGAAATTAATCCTAGATCTTTAAAAAATTTAGAACAAATTTGTGAAATTTTATATAAACTTCATCCAAGTGTTTTACAATATATGATTGATAATTTAATTGAAGATATTGGTTGTATTATTGGTTGTAATGATGGAAAAAATTACACTTTTGAACAAAGAGAAAAATTAACGAGTTTAAGAGCTGCAGAAATTATTAAAGAAAAAAACAAAGAAATTATTAAAGAAGATAACAAAGAAGATAACAAAGAAGATAACATAACTTACCTTATTACTGATGAAGATAACAAAAAAGAAAACGAAGAAGAAGACGAAATACCTTTTAAAGAAATTGTTAATATTATGCATGGTGATGGAGAATATCCTGAAGATATTTTTGTTTTTAATAGATTATTAAAATATCTTCAATATGATACATATGAATATATTCCAATTAAAATTTATATTGAGGTTGAAGATCCTGTAATAGGAAAAAAGGTTAAAAAATTAGTTAGTTTTCTTGAAAAAACTGATGCACCAGAACAATTTTATTTACATAAAAGAGAAGAAGATTCTTATGCTTATTTTGCTGAAGGTTATGGTCTTACAATGAATGAAGAACAAGAAAAGAAACAAGAAGATTTATACTCAAAACATGATTATAAAAAGCTTAAAAAACTTTTAATAAAAGAAAAATTATATTATCATTAATAAGTTTCAATATTAAAATAAAATATTGAAACTATTGATTAAATTTATTATTATATTTAATCTCAAATTTATCTGGTTCAGGAGATTGATCAATTATCATATCATCTATTAGTTTCATTCTATCTACGAATTTTTGTTTATCCCAATCATCTCCTCTAAGCGCAGCTCGAAGTTCAACAAGAACTTTTTCATAAGTAGTGTATGCAATTTTTGTCATTTCAATTTTCCTCTTATAATTTTGTTTTTTTCCAACTCCAGTCATAATAACACCAGCACCATTTACAACTCCAAGAATAACAGGATTAAGTGTAATTCCCCCAGTAATAGTTCCTATTGCTACCAAACATATCCCAGAGATTGTAAAACAATTATCAAGAAATTTATAAGATTTATAAGACCTCTTAAAACACCAATATTTTTTATGGTAGTAACTGTAAAAATCTTTTATTGTTTTAATATCAGATTTTGATAGAGATGGGTCTATGTGATTAAAATCAAAAATATTTTTCATTTTTATTATTTTATGTATATAATCTTAGTTTAAACTATAATACATAATTTCCGTTTATTTTTTCTTGTAGTAATATATGATGATGTACTGGGGAGTCAATGTCGTAAAATTTTGGAGAGTACATAAATTTTTCTATCACTGAATCTTTACACGAAAATTCAAATTCAAGGTTAGCTGAAGTTCTTACAATATTAGCGTCTAAGTCTGCGGAATAGTTACTTATATTAACTTTTGTAATATTATCACTAATACTTTCTGTTAACCATAAAACTATTTTTTTTCCACTAAAACTAGATGGTATTGCTAAATTTTTTCTTACATTACCAATATTTATGTTTAGTGCACGAGTTACATATAAATAGTATAAAAATAAAAGTTGTTGTTTTGAATTTGCATTAGTCACATCATATTTTTTTATATGAAAATTATTTCTTTTAAAATGAGAAAAAACAATACATAAAGTGTAACTTGTATTTTTAATTGGTGGTTTAAAAGATATCTTATAATCATTTATTCTTAATCCAGTTTCTAATATGTTATCCATTGTTTTACTTGGAAATGTAATATTTTGTGCAGAATTTCCTGTAATAGAGGACAAAGCATTAAACACAACACCAAATGAATTTTTATTTATAACATAATTGTTTGATTCGCTAAAGTCAAAAAAATGTTCAAAATATTTTCTATAAACATAATTTTTTATAAAAGGTAAATTTTTATTCACAATTCCAACTGTTGCTGTATTAAACTCATTTACCTTTCCAACTGTTGCTGCACTATTATTATTATTTTTATCAAGATCAATGTTTAATATTTTTTTATTATTTACATTTATGTCAACATTGTATGTAACTTCTGTTGGTTTGATATCAAATGCTGTGTGATAGTCATAAACTTTATCTGGGTCGATATTGCTTACTTTACCCACAATACCATAAGTAATAAAATAAACTCCTGAAAACTGTCTTGGATAAACAGACAAGTCACTTCCTTCTTGTGGTATATTAACCAGAAAATGAAGAAAGAACCTATTACCAGTTGACAACTTTTTAAAATTAACTATTATTCTATGGTAATACATATATTGTGATTGATTTGTTGCATCTATATAACTATGACTAAGTTTTTTTACACTTACATTTTCAATTGATAATCCTGATGAAGTTCCTTTGTCTACACTTATTTGAGATTTATGCCAAAGTTGATAGTCAGTGTTTAGTATTTCCAAACATAGTGTGTAATCAACATTAGCGGTTAATCTGTAAAAGTTAACTGACATTTTGTACTTATAGCCACCTTGAGAATTTTTGTTTATTTTTACATAAATTACTTTGTGGTTATAGTTATGAAAATTACCTTTTGAAGGAGGTAAGTCTGCTATTTTTGATATAACAAAACTAGTTCCAGTATCTATTTCATCAGTCCATTGTACTGCATTAGACATAAGAAAAGTAAATTGATCGTTGTAATGACTTGGTTGAACTGCAGTGTGATGAGTTAGTTTATCAACATAATCTTTATTTACAGCATCATTGTCTTGGGTTGGTTTACTTAAACTAATAATTTTTTTATTGTTCATATTTAAGTTTCCACTCATATAATCTGTTCCATCTTTTTTTAAGTAACCTGTTGTAAATCCTTTATCATCCACATACTTTTTGGTTGCAGCATCTGTATCATTAAAAGGTGGTCTTAGACCAATTATAGGTTTATTATTCATGTTAAGTGAGTTTAACATTTTATTTGTTCCACCAACATGTAGATACTTTATATCTGTAAAGGCTAATGGTGTTGGTTGACTGGGACCTAATGGAGTTGGTAGGTTTAAAATTCTATGATTATCCATGTTAAGATTACCTTTCATTGGATAAGGTCCATCTCTGTCAAGAAATGTGTTGTCTACATATTCTTTTGTAGGAGGTTCTTTTGCATCCAGTGGTGTGCTTAGATTTTTAATTCGGTATGTATTTCTCATATCAATGTTTGAATCAATTGCTAGATTTGTTGATGAGGAAGGTTTATCATCCACATACTTTTTGTTTGCTGCGTCATTATTAGCTGTTGGTTTACCAACATTAGTTATTTTATTATTATTCATGCTTAAATTGCCAATCATTGTTCGTGAACCATCTCTGTTAAGAAAATTACTATCTGCATATTGTTTTGTTGCTGGCTCATCTGCATCATTTGGATGTTTAAGGTTTAGAATACGAAATCTATCTTTCATATCAATGTTTGAATCAACTGTTAATCGTGTTGTTGTGGGTGCCCCGCTAGAATTATCATCAACATACTTCTTTGTAGCAGCATCAGTATTAGCAGTTGGTGTACCAACATTTCTTATTTTTTTATTTATCATATCATAATCACCATCAGAAGTAAGATTAAATCCAACTCCTGGTGCTCCTTGAATTCCTTTAGCAAATGAGTTATCTTTTTGTTCGTTAAATATTCCCATTTTATTTATTAGTTTAGACTACTAGTAAAGTTTTTAGCAATACGTTTTTTAGGCTTATCAATGTACAAAAATGTAAATGGTTTTTTTGTTGCTGTTCTATACGTTTCTTTATCAACTCCTAATTCTGATGATATACGATTTGCTTCCCTCGATGATGGAAATTCGTACAGACAGTAGTGAGAACAATTCAATCGTATATCCTTTGGAGTTTTGTAAAATGATTGACTTAGGTAGATTACAGAGCAATTCTTATGACGTCCTTGGATGAAATAATCAATAAGTTCTCTTTGATTTTTATCACAAACGTAATCATCAAATATTACAAGTTTTTGATTATCCTCATATTCCATTTCTGTTACTGGAATTATTTCATCATTACTAACATTTAGTATTTCATATCCCATTTTATGACTTAATTCTCTCATTTTTTGAATTAACTTTTGATACTTATCCTGTTCTAGATTACGAGCGTAAAGATAAATCTCATCATAGTATAGTAGTGGTTTAATTAACATATGATAAAGCAAATTAGTTTTACCACTTCCACTGTTTCCACAAATTAACATTCTAAATGTGTCTGATGGCATGTAAGGAAATAACTGTTTATATTTTTTATCCGGATCATCGACACTATCATAATTTGGTATTTCCATTTTATATAATAGTTATATATTTATTATATAAAATGGATATTGAAGAGTATAAAAAACTTGCAAGAAATAAAATTGAGGCTGACTCTTTGACCACACAAGTGAGAAATGTTATAAAAGAAACAAAATGGCAAAAACAAGATATGAGAGAGGGTTTTAAAGAAACATTTAAACCACTTATTAAATCTCAAGATAGTATTAAAAAAAGTATTGATGAGCAGCAAAATAAAACTTTAGCTCAACTTCAAGCTAATCAACTTGCTCTTACTCAAGGTTTTGATCAATTAAACAAATTAGCTGATATGAGAGAATTACCAGCTTTGGAAGGTGATTATGAAGAACCATCAACATCTAAAGCAAAATCACCTACACGTTATAACATTGAAAAAAATATTGACGATGTTGATTTAGAAATATTACAAATGTTGGAATATCCAAGGCCAAATGATTTTTTTGATACTAACCCTAAAATACTCAGAGAAATATTTGATGAAGTAAAAAATGATGTAAAAATGTTTACAGGAGAAATAGCTGGTTTGAATAGAAAAAAACATAAAACAGAAGAGGATAAAGAAAAAATAGAAAATATTAAAATGCAAAAAGATTTACTACATAAATACAAAAACATTCTTAAACTTTATTTAGGCTCGCTTGATTATAAAATAGGACAAGGAATGGTTTACTTTAACAACCCACACCAACTTTTAGACAGACTTGAATTACTCGGTGGATCAATTCTTGCTGGGAATAATGGTGTTATAAATGAGTTTTCTCAAATAGCACATCTTCTCAACCAAATGAAAGTAATTACAAAAAAACAACTAAACGATTTACTAAAAACTTATATAACAATAAGATAAAAATGGAAGAACGAGCTATTCATATTTCTTCAGTAAATAGGGAAAAAAGAGGAATAAGCAAACCCGGTGATTTTAATATTAAGTTTAATCCATCTTTAAAACTTGACCCTGAAAAAAAACATAAACTTGCTCTTGATAGATTGTCCATGACTTACTCTTGGTACAACATTAGAAGTGATTATAAAAATAATAAGATTAAATATACTCACGATGGAACCACCTGGCAAACAATTACTTTTACAGATGGAATGTATTCCTACTCAGATATAAATGATTATATTCATCAGTATATGGATCAAAAATCTCACTCATCAGGCTCAAGTGGAAATAAAACTTATTCAATTAATATAACATTTATACTATCTACCTATCGAGTGTTAGTATCAATTGAGGGTGATTATCAATTAGATCTAAGAGGAACAGAATTTGGAGACTTGATTGGATTTGAAAAAAAAATTATTACAAAAACAGAGTATGGAACAAAATTACCCAATATAACAAATTCTATTGATGTACTAAATATAAACACAACGGCAATAACTAATAGTATTGTAAATGGAATAAATACAAATACTATTGCTGTGGTACCAACAGACAATCTCACGAGATCTTTTCCATTTACTTTCGAACCTAAAAGACCTTTGTACTGTGATATATCTTCATTTAACATTGATGAAATGAGAATTTATGTTACAGACTCACTTGGAAGACCAGTAGATTTTAACGGTATAGATTGGTATATGACTTTGATACTCCACTCGATGTAAATACTTCATATTTATATAACTATTAAAATAAAATGATGAGACAATCAGAGTTTAAAATGAAACTTGACCCTGAATTGGGTAGATATACAAGAAAACATATTTATGGAGAAGGAATGATGGATAGGTTTAAATCCTTTGGAAAAAAAACATTTGCAAAGTCAATGAAAAAAACTGCTAAAAAGAGTGCACAAAAAAGTGGTGATAAATTACTAAAAATGACTGCAACAAAAACTGGTGAATATTCTGGTAAAAAGGCTGGTGATAAGATAGTGCAAATGTTGTCCAAAGAAAAGGTAAAATCTGTTAAAAAAACACCTACAAAAAAAGTTAAGAAAATATCAAATACATGGGGTGTAGATGCAAACACTCAAAAAGAGGCACATGACAGAGTGCTTTCAATTCTTAGTGGAGGTTCAACACGTAAGAGAAAATTATATAATTATTAAAATAAAATGAAGTCTTTTAGAAATCCAAAATATTTAGAAAGATATGAAGATGTTGTTTTTGACCTTGAACAGGCTTTAGCAACACCTGCAAATAATGCTCATCAAACTAAAACAGGTCATAGATTTGTTGCTGATAACACAGGAGAAGCTACTCCTTATGATTGGTATAACGCGCGATTTTCAGTAGATTTTAAAGTTCAACTTTTAGACGGAAATGATTTTAACAATAATAACGCACAATCTGGAATAGTAAATGGATCAAATAGTTTAATTGAAAAATTATCAATCCTTGCAAATGGGCGAGATGTTTACAGTTGCAACTATGCTAATCACGTAGTAAATATTAAGAATTTGCTTGAGTATAATCCATCTTATGTTGAGAGTGTTGCCACAAATGAATTTTACTATCTTGATACATCAAGAAGTGCTGAAAAAAATAAATTTACAAAAAGGCAAGTAACTCACAGAAGAAATGCAGCTAATACTGGTGATGAAGCAGGATTAATGATAGATGATGTTGAAGCTGATTATAACAAAGGTTTTGCAATAAGAAGAACACTAATAGGTAACTCAGCAACAATTAGTTGTGATATTCCTCTTAACAGATATTCTTTCTTCGAATCATTAGAGGACAAACTTCTTCCAAATACAAAAATTGAGTTGAATATAGAACTAGAATCGGATAACAATCTTATCTGGAGAACTGGAGGTGACGCTTGTAGAGTTGTACTATCAAGATTTCAACTATTTGTTCCAAAATTAACGTTTAACTCAGAAGGACAAAAACTATACATGGAAAATTATCTCAAACCATACAAATGGGTGTATCTTAATGAAGTAGTAGAGCGATCAAATAACTCTCAACAGCAAACAGGTCATTTTAGAATTACAAATGCTATCTCAAAACCTCGACATGTATTTGTTTTTGGAATTAACACAGCTAATATTAGTTCTCAAACAGAAAATCCATTTTTATACAATACTTTTAATCTACCAAATAATGCTAATATATCTCGCTGTTATCTCGAGGTTGGAAATGGAAATGAGTACCCCGATATTCATTTTAAACCAGCTACAGATCCAGCAAGAGTTTTTAGAGAAGTAATGTCATATGTTTACGCAAATAATGATTTTCAAGGTGGAACACTACTTAATAGATCCAATTTTAGTTCTTTGTTCCCATTTGTTTATTTTGATCTTACAAAACAAAAAATGGATATTAAAGATGGTGTTACAAAATTATCATTTCACTATGAACTATCTGCTAATCCAAATGCTGATTATAATATTTATGCGCTAGTTTTACATGAAAGAATAGCAGAAATAGAACAACAAGGAGGAAAATTATTATTAAGAGCTTAAAATAATAATAATATAAAATATGATTAAATTTTTGAGAAATTTTAATGAAGATGATTTATATGAACCATTTTATGAAGAGTTAACAAATTTGTTAACAAAAAAAGTAGATCGATACTATCCATCACTAACATTTTTAACAATTAATCAAAAAAAAAAGTTTGAAAAATATTGTAGAAGTAACATTATTCACAAATCTTATAGGTTAAATGTTACTTACAAATACATTTATGATGAAAATAAATTTCCTTATTTAATTTATTTATCTAAGAAAAAGGCTGAAGAAAATTTAGAAGCAATAAATAAAAGAAAAAAAATACATACTATTGTGTTTTCTGGTTCTCACTTTGATAAAGTTTGTAGAGCTACTATTGAAAAAAATTATCGATTTGAAACAGTATTAAGCGACATAAGATTATATGAAAATGAAATCAAACCAAAAAATTATTCTATTATTATGAAAAATTTTAAATGGATTAATAAAACTAAAAAACAAGATGAAAAAGAAGTTAATATTACTGACAAAGATGTTCTAAAAAAAGATATTTATAATATTCCTATAACTAAACGCTTACCAAAAGAAATAATTACTCCTAAAGAACAAATAGTAAAATCACCTCCTACAATAAGTTCGTTATCCATAATTGATAAGATTATTGCTAATAAAGAAAATAAAAAGAAACTTGAAAAAAGTTTAAAAATTATTAAGAGCTTGATTAATTAATTGTTCATTTGTGATTAGTGAAAGACCCCGAGTTCTCTTTCCTGGTAAGAGTTGTATCTCTTTGCATTACCTTTCTATCTAACTTTCTGGCTTGATGTTTCCTCCGACAGAGTCACGCGCGCTTAGCACTAGAATTTAATTGGTTAAAAAAAATACCACCAGTAATACCACCAGTAATACCACCAGTAATAAAACAAAATATACGACGTCTTTTGTGATACCACCAGTTAATCTATTAATAACAATAAATTGATGATGATTTAATAGATTTTAATATTATTTTACCTAATCCAAAAAATAAAATAATTAATAATAAAAATGACAACTTATTATGAATATGGTGTAAGTCTTACAAAGGGGCAAAAAACAAAACTATCTTCTGCAATACTAAATAAATCAGAACTAACTCTTCGGTTAAAACTTTTACAACTTGTAGGTCCTTATAAACTAATGTTAACAAAAAGTCAAATTTCTAAAATAAAGAAATCTATTGTAAATGATAAAGGATTAGATTTAAAAATATCTAAAAATCAAATTAGCAAATTAAAAAGACCTAAAATAGAAAAGGTATTAGAAATTGATATACCACCAAAAACAAAAACAAAAACAAAAACAAAAAGAAAAACAAAAGATTTAATACAATTTAGTGATGATGATTTAATACAATTTAGTGATGATGATTTAATACAATTTAGTGATGATGATTTAATAAATTTGAATACTATTTTACCTAATCCAAAATCAAAAAAACATGATTTAATAGATTTGAATACTATTTTACCTAATCCAAATCCATCAACAAAAGAGTTAAAACAAACTATTAAAAGATTAACTAATACTTTAAACAGATTATTATACAAATTAAAAAAAAAATAATATAAACATCAAATAAAAAATGACATCTTATTTTGAATACGGAGTAAAACTTACAGATGGACAAAAGTCAAAATTGGCTTCTGCAATATTAAATAAATCAGAACTAACTCTTCGAATAAAACATTCACATCTTCGAGGTCCTGATGAATTAATGTTAACAAAAAGACAAATTTCTAAAATAAAAAAATCTATTGCAAATGGTACAGGATCGGATATAAAGATAAGTGAAACACAGATTAGACGTTCTGTAAAACATGGTGGAAACTTATTTTCATCACTCGCATCTCTTGGAGCAAAAGTATTACCTTATGCAATAAAAGGATTTTCAAAAGCTGCTCCTGCATTGGCTACTGGTGCTGTCACTGCACTTGGAGAAATTGGATTAAATAAAATATTTGGAAAAGGAATAACAATTCCCCATAAATTTTTCCCAATGCTACCACCTATTGCAAGAGAATTTACACAATCACAAATAAACCAAATTAACAAAGCTTTTAAAACAGGTGGTCGACTGGTTATTAAACCGTCTAATAAACAAATAGAAGGAGGATTTCTTGGAACACTTGCTTCTATTGGTATACCAATGGCAATAAGTTTAGTATCTAAGATGTTTGGATCTGGACTACAAGTAGATAGAAGTAATTCATCTAATACAGCAAATGTTTACGTTCCACCTCCTTCTACTTATGGTGAAGGTTATCCTTATCACTCACCACCTTTTATAGGTACATGGAACAACCCAATAGGAATGGGATTTAAAAAAAAAAAGCCCAAATCCAGGGGAAAAGGACTATTACTAGGAAAAAACAGCCCATTCAACTCAATCCCCATTCTAGGGTCCATTTTGTAATTAAACCTTTATCCAACTTTGACCTCATGGAATGGATAAAAAGACTTGGTATTAAATATTTCAGAGGAATATATGTTCGTGATAGACTACCAAGAAATATTATAAAAGAATGTGGAATAATTAATCTAGATGATATGGATGGTCCTGGAACACATTGGGTTTGTTATAGAAATATAAACAATGTAGTTGAGTACTTTGATCCATTTGGACTAATAATGCCAAATGAAGCATTAAGATATTTTAATACTTCTGGAAAACGTATAGTTTACTCAATGGATGAAATACAAAATCGAAATACTGTACTTTGTGGATATTGGTGTTTATACTACTTATTTGAGAGACAGAGGGGTAATAGTATTCTAGATGTAATACATAACCCTCATTTTGATGATGACAATAGTGATTTTATAAAAGCATACTTTGGAGGATAAATATAAAAATATAATATTATTATTAAATATTATATTTATACACATTTTATTCACTATCCACTGGTGTATTCTTTAGTAGTTTAACCTTCTCAACTTTTGTGTTTAAATCTCTAACACTATCAACTATGTCAACAAAATTTGAGTAAATATCAATAAGACGATAAAGTTTTTTCTTTTTATCACTATTTATACTTAACCATGAATATTCCTCATTTCTAATTCTTCTCCACATCTCACATTCAGTAACCATTAAAATTCTGGAAAGATCATCATTTTTTTTTCTAAGTGTTTCCATCTCATTATATATTTTTGATCGAACTTCTTTTTCAAAATCCTTGATTGTTTTAACATTAATATTTTTCTCAATTTCAGAAAAGAATTTGGCTTCCATTTATTATTAGTCTATATTATCTTTTCCTTAACAACTTTTTTATCTCATTTAATTTAATTTCAATTTCATTTAATCCTACCTCAATTATTTCATATTTTTCTTCTATGTTCAAATATTGAAAACCCACTAACTCATAAGCTTCATCTAATGATTCTTCAATTTTCAATATCTTTTTTCTAAGATTTTCCATTTATTAATAGGTTATATAAACAGATAATTACCTTTTACAACTTTGTTGAGAGTATTTGCTTTTTCACTTATTTCCATAAGCAACTCAAATACTTTTATAAATCTAGTGTCATATTCCAATCTAGAAAAATCAGCATATTCATAACTTATATTAAGGTTATTATATATCTTTTCAAGCTCACTTTTAAGAAAATTAGTTCTATTAGACATATTTTATATAAACATTATATTAAAATGAAAGAATCATATTGCATTAAAGATAAAAGAGTAACTCCTTGTACAGAACCAAGTGGTTACCAAAAAGATAAAAGAGGAAGAACTCAATTTTTTTGTAGATGTGCAGTTTGTGGAATTAAAAAAGTTAGATATGTAAAAACTGGTACAGCTTCTCAAACTGGAAGTGGAAAAAGAAAAACAAAAAAGAGGACAAAAAACTAATTAGCCCGTCTGAAGGGGCGGGCGTCTTTGATACTGTAGTTGATGGATTTGTACATTACGGTTTACCTTGGATGGGACACAAAGCAGTTGAAATGGGAAAATATGGAGCAAGCGAGCTAATGAGAAATAAAAACGTTCAAAAAAAAGCTGTCAACTATGGCATTAGTAAACTTACTCCATTTATTCAAGATTCTGTTGGATCAGCAATGGATCAACTTTCAACAAAAGTTAGACCAAATAAAAAATATAAAACTGATAGACTAGAATTAGACGGTAGATCTGGAAGAGGATTTGATGTTCATAACGCTATTCTAAAAGTGGCACCCAAAAAAGGTTTTGTTTTACCAGGTCATAATTTTACTGGTCCTGGTAATCCTCTTGATGACCAAGTAGATTATGATGATAAGGGAAATATATTAAAAATCTACCAACAACCAACAGGACCAACTGATGCGGTTAGTATGCAACATGATGTGGACTACACAGTTTGTGGAAATAAACCAAAAAGTGAACAAGTAAAATGTAAAAATGAGGCTGATAAAAAAATGATAAAAGCACTAGATGCAATTCCTTGGAAAAAAAGACAATGGGGGCATGCTATGGCTAGAACTATGATAAATACAAAACAAAAACTTGGAATGGGTTTAAACGCAAGACGGCGTTGAGTAGTGATTGGTCTCAACAATTAGCCGATGAACTGCACAAACCAATCAAACGAAACTTTCAAAAGAGATCAGTAGTTTCAAATGAAATTGATGATATCTGGGCTGCTGATTTAGTTGAAATGCAAAAGTTTAGTAAGTGGAATAAAGGAATTAAATATTTGTTAATGGTAATAGATGTGTTTAGTAAGTATGGTTGGATTATAGCTTTGAAAGATAAAAAAACTGAAACTGTTAGTAAAGCATTTGATATTATATTCAAAAGTAAACGTAAACCTCAAATGTTATGGACTGATAAAGGTTCTGAGTTTGTAAGCAAATATTTTAAAGATTTTTTAAAAAGAGAAAAAATTAAATTATATCACACTGAAAATGAAGAAAAATCTAGTGTTGTTGAAAGATGGAATAAAACAATGAAAAACAGAATGTGGAAGATGTTTACTATTAATAACAATACTGTTTACTGGGATAAGATAAATAAACTAGTTGATGATTATAATAATTCGAGACACTCTAGTATTAAAATGACTCCTATTGAAGCAAGTAAAAAGAAGAATCAGAGTAAAGTTTGGTCTAATTTGTATGGTAATTTAATTTACTTGAAACCTGGTAAACCAAAGTTTGCAATTGGTGATCATGTTAGAATTTCAAAATATAAGAGGCAAGTATTTGATAAAGGTTATACACCAAACTGGACAGAGGAGATATTTGTAATTGATAAAGTTCTTCCAACAAAACCTATTACATATAGTATTGTTGATTTAATGGGAGAAGAGATTAAAGGTTCTTTTTATGAACAAGAATTACAGAAAGCAAAACAACAAACATTTAGAATAGAAAAGATTATCAAAAGAGATAATAAGAAAAAAATAGCATTAGTAAAATGGAGTGGTTATCCTGATAAATTTAACTCATGGGTAAGTTTAAAAGATTTGGTTAATTTTTAATACAAAAATAATGTATTAAAAATAAATACTATTATTACTCTTCATCACTAACTTTTTCAAGTAATGCTTCAAGACCATCTTTTGTGTAATCACCATCACTCTCTTCTTCTTCCTCTTCAAACGCCAATAAAGACTCTCTAGGTTTGAGTGGTTTAACATAGCACTCATGTACTTTTATTTGTAAAGATGTTACAGTTTTACTTATGAATATTCCTTCAATTATAAGAGCCAATTTAACATTACAGTATTGATTAAGATATTTAAAAGGATTTAGATCACGGCCTCCCTTTCCCTTAAACAAAGATAGAATTTTTTTTGTTTTTTCTGAGTAAATAAGTTTTGCGTATAAAACTGGTGCTGATGATTCATCAACTTTTGTTTTCTTTTTTCGTTTATTGTCTGTGTATTCTATTTGTTTATGGTAAAGTGGTGAAGATAAACTTGATGCCATATCAGCACCATATTCATTTTCTAAATAATGTTTTGATGCAGTTGTTATATTATTAATAACATCAAAAAATTCTTTTTCTTTAGTACTGGGTTCGCTATCGCGAGACCAAAGACATACTGGTATTGAGTAACCTACTAACTTTTTGGTATCTTGGTTTTTCTTTTCATTTACTCCAAAAGAAAAAAGAACTGGAGTTTCTATTACAAGTGGACCTTTTTTCTTATTTGGATACTTAATCTCAATTGGAATACGTTTGTATTTGATTTTGCTATCTTTTACTTTGTACTCTTTGCTCTCATTAAACACGATATTGTCTTGGGTAATATTTTCGTAACTTGTTAACTGCATTTTATTTAATATTTAGATAATCCTTAAACCACTTTTAAATATTCAAAAGTGTATTTTTGACCGTCTTTTTTTGAAGTAGCTGATTTACAATAGTTCAATCCTTCACAAATCATTTTAACTTGACCTGCATTAATACCTAATAATTTGTTAACTGAGTATAAACTATTGTAAATAACTTCTTCATTTGTTAACATATTAATTACCTTAACTCTTTTTCTATTTTTATGATTATCCTTAAGAAAACTATAATCTCTATTAATTGATGATTTTTTATTATTTTCACTTGTTGTTACTACTTCCAAATTTTTCAACCTATTATCTGTTCTAATAAAATTGATATGATTAATACATTTATCACTTTCTATCATCCCATAAAAACACTCATAAACAAATCGATGTATAAGATAATTTTTTACTTTATTTTTTGCCACAGATATACAAAATCTCAAATAACCATTATTATTAAGATTTCCTAACATAGGTTTTTTTATTCTAACATTCATAATTTCACCATATTTATTTGCTGCATATTTTTCATAAATAGGATGAGTATAAAACTTTTCATCGTTTTGGATTATGAGAACCATTTTATATTAAATTTTATTTCTTTAATTCATATTAATTCAAATTTATTTTTTAGGCCAAAGTAAATTAATTGACCAGAAGTTACTCGATTCTGGATTAGTATATGTTAATTCTCCCTTTTTATTTTTAATCTTCATAGCACGAGACAGATATTTATCTCTTCTCTCTTTATCTTTGTGAATAGTATAATCTTCATATTTAGAAGACCCAAAGTGAACTTTCTTTCCGCCTGGAAGTTTAACCATGTATTTGTTATTTTTACGTTTTGAATAATCAAGTGATTCAGCACCGAGTTTTTTAGCACTTTTGGTTAATCTCTTAAAATCTTCTCCTTCAAGAATGTATTTTGGATCCTTATCATCTATAAAATCCAAATCTTCTTTAGTAGGAGTAGTTTCTCTAGATATTGGTTCCATTTTATTAGTTGATTATATTAATCACTATTATAATAAAAATGTTTGAATTTTAGATAAATACTAAATTTTTTCTCATTTTCTTTTAAATTTTCTGTTAATGGTTCATTATTATTAAAATCTTTATCTTGTACAATATCAATAAATTTAATAATATCTTCTTTTATACAATTAATAACATATGTTAAAAACATATAAAAATCATCTATAGACAAATATTTAACAGTATATTCAAAAGTATCTTTACTATATATTAAACTTTTTATTTGATAAAAAATATTATAAATTCTATACATTTTTTTTATATGTTTAATTTTATAATCATCCCCATTTTTTTCTAATTTTTTAAGATAATCATAAATTTTTTTTCTATTTATTTTTCGTAAAAATTCTTCTTCAAGGTAAAGTTGATTTCTACAATTTTCTTTAGCGTAAGAAAATGGATATATATTTTCCTCCATATTATATATATTTTTTTTCTTAAATCTTATTTAAAAACTTAACAACATACATAAAAAACATGAATCATCATTATCCAAAATCCAAAAGTCAATGGCAAGAAAAAATACAAAGAAAAAATAAACTAAGAGAATTACAAAATTTTGAAGAAAAACAAAATGACCTAGACAAATTTGATGCTTTATACAATATTATACTTAATAACATTAATGTTATAAACGATATGGGTTTTGAACAAGACAAAACTTTATCTAGTAGTACAAAAAATATAAAATTTGAATCATGTTGTGAAAATGAAGATGAATTAAAATTAATTCCATTTGATCTTATTTTTAATAATGACAGAAATTTAACTTTATACTGGAAAGATGATAAAGATTTGTTAATGAAAGACATATTAGACAGAGAACAATTTATAGATCTTGTTAAAACATATGTTAAATTTTATTATGCAATAAAAATTTTAGACACAAACATGGACAATGTTAAAGAAAAAATTAGAAAAATATATCCAGGATTTAATAGATTATACTGTGATTATAAATACAATTTAGACAAAAATTACAAAACTGATAAAGAAATAAAAGATCTAAAATTTTGTATGTATAAATTTGACGATGGAAAAGTACACTTAGGTGTTACTGCTAATTCCTTAGAAGAATATCATGAGTTTAATAAACTAATTAGTCATGGAGATAAATTAGAAAAATATTTAAAAAATGGTAATTATGAAGGACCAATATTTTTAAAATGTGTTAAAATGTATTTTGATAATGATTTAAAATTTTGTGAAACAATAAAAGAAATCAAACGTGAATACAATATTACAAATGATCAATTAATAAATAATAAAAAAATACAGCCTAGATATTTTTCATAATTCTTATTTTATAACAAATAAAATGTTATAAAATAAATATATATTTTTTAATTATTCATAATCACTATCATAAAAACGTATTACATTAATCTTATCAAAAAAACAACAACCAACTTTGTAAGTAGTAACAAAAAATGTACCTTCGTAACATAATAAACCTGTTGCATTTTTAAACAAACCATCCATTTCTTCCCTTGCTCCATAATATCTTTCTTGTACATTTATTGGTTTAATATTATTAAAAACGTCTTTTAAATCAATACTACCATCTTCCACTGATTTAACTGTTTCTCTGATATTTTTATCAATATTTTTAAACAACAAATAATCTTCTTGACTATCAAATATTAATCCTCCAACATTGAAAGGATTACAATTATTTGATTGACTTGTTTGTTTGTTTATTGGTTTGAATCCCATTTATATTTTTTTATTTTTTATTTCTTAAATCAAATTTATTTTTTCTGTTTCAAATATTAGACTAACCATAATACTAAGTAAAAAAATGGTTACCAAACTAACAAGAAAACACATTTATATTTTTTTATTTTTTATTTTCTTAAATCAATACTTTATTACAGTGTAGTATAGTAAATGTTGACATCTGCCTCACTCACTTTTATTTCTAACTCTTCGAGCAAAAGAGCGACTACTTGTTAAATAACTTTTTTTTCTAACTCTTCGAACAAAGAGCGACTACTTGAGAACGAATGAAATGAGTGAGCGAAGCGAACGAATGAAATGAGTGAACAAGAGGAGCGACTTTGTGAGATGAGTTAGAAAAAAAAGTTATTTAACAAGAGGAGCGATTTTGTGAGATGAGTTAGAAATAAAAGTGAGTGAGGCAGATGGCAACATTTACTATACTACTACCTTGCTTCCCGTCTCTTGCCCCCTTTTTTTTTACTTCCTCCGTTGAGGATCTGAATGGGGGTACCTCGATAACAATAAACACTTCATTTTTTGGCTTTGTAACATGAAACAGTTAAATTTTAGGCATTTTAACACTAATAGTAAAAAATTCTTTGAAACAGTAAATTGTTTTCCGGAAAGAAACTAGCCTGCGTAGCAGGCGCTTAGAAGTAGTGGGCGAAGGAGAGAACGGACGCGCACGAGCGAGACACGCGAGGGGTGATTTTTTATTTGGAAGTAGTGGGCGAAAGAGAAAACGGGCGCGCGCAAAGGAAAACACGCGTATCTCCTACTCGCGCGCCCGTTTTTTCTTGTGCCCACTACTTCCAAGCGCCTGCTACGCAGGCTAGAAAGAAACAGAAACGGCTCCAAACAGGCCAATACTATTTTGTTTAGTATATCAAGGCGCTTTTGGCCATTTTACGACAATGCCGGATTATTTCATAAGATTTCCGAAGGCTACTGACGATTCCCGAAGACTGTCGAAGAATTCCGAAGACTAACGAAGAGATCCGACCATTGCCGAAGATGTCCGAGGAACCCTTCAAACACTAAACAGTATTTTCTTCGGAAACAGTAAACATTAAGAAATTGGCCAATTAAACAGTAAACACTAAAAATTATGGGCAAATAACATTAACGACTAAACCCCATTCAGACCCTCTCCCTTTAGTCCTTTATCGATTGCAAAATATTAAGCATTGTTAAAATGTCCCACAATTTCTCCCGCTTCCTACCCTGTTGGAGTCCCACCTCCTGCCATATCATCTCTCGTCTGCTACACAGCCGTTTTCAGAGTCGTCACGCAATGCTCCTCCCCACCGGTTGGAACGTTGCGTGACGATACTAAAACCTCTGTGTAGCAGACTATATCATCTTCCGTCCCCGTTCTCTTCTCGACCTCTATCTCCAGGACTCCCCGGCACCTCCTAGTCCTTCCCCACTAAACTACATGAAATGATTTAGCAAACATTTATTTATTTATCTATTTTCATAGACGAATGTGTCCTTCATTGAGAACAGCAGTGCATATAAAGGGGCCGCTATTTACATCTCTTCGCTTCAACGTTGTATGTGGACGGAAGATTATCCATTTTATGACCCCAGAAAAGCTCTTCGCTGGTACGATAATTTCGTTTACAGGAACAACTCTCTCACCTGGAACGGCGGAGTGAACGCCTTGACTGGAACTGAGTTTGATATCGCCACCGACACGAAACGTTTCCAGGCAACTGAGATAAAAAATTCTACATTGAAGGTGAATTTAAGTGTTTCAATCGTGCTAGTATAATAAACTTGTTAACTGTTTATTCGTTTATATTTGAAATTTTTCGTTGACAGTGTACTTTGTAACCAAACCAAGAGTTTTGAATAAAAATGCCTAGAAATTCGCACTCAAAAAATCACAAATTTTCCACGTAAAGCGAAGTCCAAAGGCCCTCGCGTAGCGGGGCTTAAAAATTTTGTCGCGCGTGGATGTGCGTGGATCACGAGGCAAAGCCAAAACCATATATTTCAAATATCTTGGTTGGTATCCGCAACTGATCCGTTGTATTTGGGGCTGTTTTGAGGATCAAGAATTGCTTATGGAAATAAATTTATAAGACGGCAGAAGTATTTTACACTAAGTTCTGCTTTTTTAACGCCCTTGTTTTAGCTCACGCCCGGCGAACAGTTCTCTTTGAATCTGCAAGCTCTTGATGAACTCGGCCACGAGGTCTTTACTATGGTTTACGTGTCAGAGGTTGGCCAGGTCAGCAATTACACATCCGAGGTGTTGCTTGGCTACACTATGTATGCCATTACCCCAGAAAAGAGAGTGCCTTTTTCGTTTACTGTACCTAAAACCTTGTATGATGAGACGAGGAACAAAATGCAGACGCGAATTATTCAGTTTGTGGACCCTTTTTCTACGCTGGGGAATGGATATTCGTTTGAAATGGAACTACAACCTTGTCTTCCTGGTTTTAAATACGAAGACCACACTCAAGGATGCGTTTGTGATACAGACCACTTTGGAGTGCAAAGGTATTCAAAAAACAAAATAGGACCCTCAGAGTCTAAGACGAAGATGACTACGAGAACAGGATTTTCTCAATGCTAGTAGTGAACGCGCGTAGAGCAGCGTCATTAGGGACTTAACAGGAAGCTTAATCATCGACGACGGCGACCGCAGCCAAGACGTCACTTTTAAAATGAATTCGCGTTTTTTCAAACTTTGTCGCGTTTATTCGAATCCGCAGAAAATGTCAAATAAAGGCGAATTTTCCCAGTGTTGATTTCTTGGGGACCGCAAAGAAAACCGTGAAATTAGGCATTTTCACGTCGTAGTCGGGCAGTGACGGCAAAGAAAATGTACAAAAAAGGATGATGCAAGTGCAAAGTTGTTGTTTTGCTAATCAAACCATCGTTGCTATGGCTCCCTAACGATCCGACGACGCAACGGCAACGAGAACGTCAAAAAAACAATGGGCCAGTTATTTAAATGCAGTTTAGCCTGTGTTTAACAAAACCGTGTTCTAAGCCATTTTCATAGCCCAACGCTTTTATCTAAACACCATCAGTATCGTGAACAATATCAATAAAGCATATAGTATGTACTAAAAAGAATGTAGACTCAGAGAGTGCTATCCTTTCGGATTGTTTTGATGTTATTCTGCTCTTTTGACAGATGTGAGGATGGCCGCACAGTGTACCTCAAGGAGGGCTTCTGGGGTGGTTTGAACAAGAGAGGTGACTTGGTGACGTACTTTTGCCCATTCCAGTACTGCAATTGTACAAGCACGCCTGGATTGCCCGGATGCTTATTTGATCCAGATAACATTGACCGCCAGTGCGCTGATAACCGTGAAGGATGGCTGTGTGGAAAGTGCAAAGTCGATACTAGCGTGGGATTGAGGTAATTGCTTCTACGGATCCGGGGGAGGCAGGGGTCCGGACCCCTCTTAATGGATCCATTTGATCATAGATTGTTTCGTTTTACTAACAGATTAAGTGCTTTGAGTCCGAAATTGCTACCACGATGTATGTTACTCAATCACATGCATGCGTATTCAAATTGGCCTGTAATGAAGTCACAGTCCTTGTCACGTGCGCGCTAGCCGTGGCGAAGAATGAAGTTGCCCTCCTCCCCCCGCCCCACTCCGTTTATCATAAATTCTCTGCCTTAGCGAACTGACATAAAGCTGCAACTTGAAAGTCTGGTGCCAAATCATTGGCCTTTACGTCAAAAATACGTTGTGGAACTGCTTAAATTTAATTTTGCTGATAGGCCAGTTCTTCGTGGTTTTCTGGAACAGATTTTAACTTTATCAACCGTGAATCGTTTTTTTAATTCCTAGAGACTCTGTGTTGTTTTAAGCAGATAGCGGAGCTCAGGGGCGAATCTAGGGGGAGGGTGCAGGGGGTGCGCACCCCCCCCCCCCCCCCCCACTGAGATGACCTGCGGTTTTCTAATACAACTGGTATTCTGCAAAAACTATGTGGTTTATTGGTGTTGAAGTAGAGCAAGAGACGAGTGCACCCCCTCCTAAAAAAAATCCTGGATCCGCCCCTGGAGCTTGATAGGGATGAGGTAGAACTGGATTTGTCCTCTGTAGTCCCGAGTTCAGCTCCTCGGTTCGCCTCATGCAAGTTGGGATTCTCGACCGTAAAATCATTCTGGCTTCTTTCTGTTGTTCAGATATCCGTAAAAGTTTGTGAATATTTTACTAAGGTAGACGTCGCGGCTCGGTAAATATCCCACTAGCCACCGACACTGAGGTGAATAATTGTTTTAGTATATACTAAAACACTGAGATAATTGAGCACAAAAATAATGATTTTTAAATCATTTGCTGCTCCCCACGGTTACAATTTCGACGCGTAATGACCGATTGACCGTCGCGTTGCCGACAAATAGAACTTTCGAGGACAATTGTTTCTCTCTTGGGGAAACCAACCTAATTTCGTCATCTTCTTCGTGTATTTCGCAGGGATTGTTATCCGTGTTATGCAGATTTGCATTACTTAAGTATAGCTTATTAAGTAGCACAATCAGTAGATGCACATGCAAGATAAAATGACATTCGCCCTTATTCGTATTCACTCCAGAAACTGTTTAACCCCTAGATTGAATGATGGAATCTTATGCGGTGCTTCTAACTTTTGAGTCTGTGGACAAAATCCTATGGTGTTGCCACTCAGTTGAAGCATCTTTAGCAGTAATTTCACGTTGTTTTATTTTTTTAAGCATTTTGCAAACAAAACTTGTTATTTTTGTGCAATTTTTATATTGGCCCCTTCTGAGAGTACAAGGGTTAATTCCCTTTTTTTGCCAGGTCAAGCGAGTGCATCAGCTGTGAAAAATCCGGTTGGGTGTTGATTGTGGTCATCCCTGTTGTAATCGGTCTGTGTGTACTGATCATTTGGCTCAATCCCGGCATCTCTAGCGAGCTAAGAGGACCCCTGTTTTTCTTCCAAGTGCTCCCCTACATTTTCGATCCCACCAGCTACATGGAGGGCGTGGCATTACTATCAGCGGATATGTTCAACTTCGGAGGCCCTCTCATCTATCTTTTCAGGACCTGCATAGTTGAGGGATTGGACAACTTATACGCCATTGCCTTTGGCTACATGATTCCATTTTTGGCTCTGTTTGTCTTTGTAGTGGCGTACTTGCTTAGCGTCAACTACCGCCTGAAGTTTAATCTGCGCAAGCGTTCCATGTTGCAGTCATTTTGGCTCATCCTCCTTTTCGTCTACAACTATCTAGTGAAGACATCATTCCTCATCCTATTTTGCCCATCAGTTGGTGATAAACACGTTTTCTATTACGACGGCTCAGTTGAATGCTTCCATGGCATCCATCTACCAATGGGAATCATGGCCATTTTTGTTTTGGCTGTGCTTGTTGTGCCTCCACCGATAGGTGTTATTCTGTTAACGAATGGCTACTGGCGAGTTGGTCCTCAGTACGTGAATGTATTGACTAGTGGCCTGCGTACCGAGCGCCGTTGGTGGTGGTCTGTTGATTTATGTCGGAGAGTGCTTCTTCTCGCCACGTTTGCCTTTATTCCTAACTGGTACACGAAGCAGGTAAGAAGAGTAACTTCTTGGGCAAAAACAAAACAAAACGTCGTTACATAGAATAGAGTAGCCTGTAGCCTGCGTAGCAGGCGTTTGGAAGTAGTGGGCGAAAGAGAGAACGGGCGCGCGAGGGAGACACGCAAGGGGTGACCTCTCCCCTCGCGTGTCTCCTTCTCGCGCGCCCGTTTTTTCTTGTGCCCACTACTTCCAAGCGCCTGCTACGCAGACTAAGTAGCCTGTGAAACTAGCCAACATTTCGCGACACCACCACTGGTTTGCCCGCGAAATGACGTCTCAGGATCGTGCGCTAAAGTTCCATATTGGTAACGTATCACTACCCAGATTTGGGTAGAGCTTCTGATTGGTCGTGCCTCGAAGGAAATTTGCATTGCTTTAACCAATCAGAAGCACTACGTGAAGTGACACGTCATCAGTTTGGAATTTTTGCCTTCGTTCCGCGGGGAAATGTCGGCTGTCGGCTGTTCTCGGGTTAAGAACAAAGCACCGCTCACACTTTGAGTCCAACTAGGATGTAAATTATTAGAACTGTCCTAAAACAGTAGCCCATAGTAAACTAGAAAAGAAAAAAGTCGTTTAACGGTCGTTTAACTAGTTGACTTGCAACTATCCAGCGGATAAAAGATCAACCTCGTTGAAATTGCTTTTGAAATTTTGGCCCGTTTCGGAGTTAGTAAGTTATGGATCGACGGCAAATTGAGCAATCGCAGGGCGAAAACAGATCTAGCCATATAATAAGTTATTATTATCTATGTGTGTGTGAGGGACCCCTGAATGTCTGTAACTGGTTTTTCGCGCGACAAGGCCAACCTCCCTTCGAGCCTACTGGAGCTTAACCGTCGTTTGTTTACGTTAAAAAGAAAAAAACAACTGGTGTTGTTTTTTCTGTCCTAGATTGTTATCATCGCTGTGTGCGTTCTAATCCTCGCGGTCCACAGTAATTGTCATCCTTACGAGCGGCCGCGCGCGAACTACGCCGAGTCTATGTATTTGGTTGTACTTTGCACTCTAGCATTGATGCAACTCGTGAAAGATGACTATGCAAGACTATGTGTCTGTCTGGTTCTCTTGATCGTTTTGGGTCTTCACACACTTGTGGTGTTTTGGTGTAAAGCTGTACTCTTCTTCCGGAAGCGATTTGACTGCTGCGCATGTGTTGATCCTACATTATTAAGAAGGTACGGCTATGAGGTCCTGCAAGAAACAAGAAGCGAGGAGAGCAAGGACACGGAGGCCGAAAGACGGAGGAGCATGTTAAATGCAGTCTTCAGCGCAGTCGATGGAGAAAATAACTTGCTTACCGACACGTAATCACTTATACCAGGAGCCCAACGGCGGTAGCCTGCGTGGAGAGGCAGGGGAGGTGAGGGGAGGGGGAGAAAAGCGCGAAAGGGACAAGGGAAAGGCAACACTTCCTTTCCTTCTCTCCCAATCCCCTGTCCCTTTTCCCTCCTTTCCCCTCCCCTCTACGTCCTCTACGTCTGCCACGCAGGCTAAATGGCGGACAAGAGCAGTCTGGTTTCATTCAGAAACCAACATCCCCTCAGTTTGCAATGTAATAGATTTAACAATTACTAGCCGGAGGCGAAGTAAAAAAGGCGCTAATATTTACCAAGCCTGGGGAAAGTAATTGTCTTGCTTTTTTAAGAATTAAGCATCAGAGAAATCGAAAGTTCAATACTTTAATTTAGGAACAGCTGATTAAAACTAGAGCTCTGTTCAAACAGTTAACTATGATTACAGGAAGCTGGGCGTAAAAAATGGGATTATCGCCGTGTGATCTGTCCTTGAAAACCATAATAATAATAATAATAATAATAGTAATAATAATGGTTTATTAACAGTGTATCCACCTGGTGGCTCTTCACCTGTTAAAAACTACAATATAAAAAAAATGAAGAACTACAATATACTACAAAAAAAAAACAGCAATTGAAATCTACAATATGAAAAGTAATAATATTGGACTATAAAAGGATATTGTATAAAAATGTAACAGAGATTAGTAATACTAATACAACCCTATATGCAATTTACAAACTATTTACAAATTGTATTTAACAGATAGGCATTAACTTCCCTACAGTATACTGTGAAATCACTACAGTTTCTAATATTTGCCGGAAGGACATTAAATAACTTGGCAGCAGAGTCTTGAAAGGTGCCCTCTCCATTGGTATAATTAATCTTGTTGCTGCTCCTGACCGCAAAGATCGCAGATGTTTAACTGTATCTAGTGGTACGTAAGATGACCAGCTGGGGGAGTGCAAGGCCTGGTGAAGGAGTTTGAGAACGTGGAAATCTCTTCGCTGTCTTACTGGTAACCACCCTATCTTGACAATATCGCTAATTTCATTTACATACCTACTCAGGACAAAACTAGCAGCTACTAGCTGGACACGTTGTAAACGTTTTAGTTGAAATTCCGGCAAAGGGTAATAGACAGTGTCACAATAGTCAAGTTTTGACAGCACCAGTGACTCCACTAAGTGCTTTCTGAGTCTATAACCGGCAAAGTTCTTAAGTTTTCTTATTATTTGTATTGTTCCGCAACAGCTCTTGCACGTTGCTTGCACGTGCTCATCCCAATTAAGATTCTGGTGGAAATGGACACCAAGAAGCTTACTTACATTTACATATTCTAATGTACTATCTGAGATTGTAATATCTGGTTGGTTCTTATCTAAACTATGTACATGTGACATCTGGGGCGCTTTCCATTCGACCAAAAATTCCGGAAATTCCGGGTTTGGGAGCGAATGGAACAGACATTTTCCGGAATTTCATTCCGAAATTTTGGGTGTACCTCGCGAGGTTGGCCTAAAATTCCGGAAAGTCGGAATAACCGGAAAATTCCGTTCCATTCGACCATTCCTGCTCGCGCCCAGTTTCTCAGAGCCCGGAAATCGAACTCAACATGGCTTCCAATTCTTCTGCTCAATATCAGTGTTCCGCTTGTTATTATTCGACAGATGACTTGAATGTTCTTTTGCACCACTTTTGCACCGGAGCCACGGCAAACTTTCGTAAGTAGTGCGAAAATGCATATAAGCTACGCACAATTTCTTAAATTAATGTGATAAGTGACGAGCACACTTTCTATTGCAAGGCAAATATTCCTATATTTTATTGCAAGGCAAATAGTCGCGGACTCGGTTTAAATTCCTACGCATGTAGGAGCTACCCACACTGAACAGCGTTATGTCGTCGTCCTCGTCCAATACTTCGCTTATTTCAACTTCATAGTCGTCGAGAAACTCTAAAGCAAGTAAAATAGACAAAGAGTCCGCCATTTTTTGATTCCCCTGTTTATTTCGTATTTTCGCGCGAAAATTGGTACGTGATAGACTGGGACGGCTTGGTTCAAACCAACCGGAAAATACTGTTCCATTCGTCACATGGAATACTCGAAATTTCATTCCGGAATTTTTGGTCGAATGGAAAGCGCCCCTGGCTTGTGGATAGCAACATCGTCTTTGTCTTCTTCGAGTTAAGTGCTAGATGGGAGTCATTAGACCAGGAGCTCACATTGTTTATTGTGGAGTTTAGTTCTTGCGAACATCTTTGTGGTTCAGGAGCTGGACATCTGGAGCATATTGTAGTATCGTCAGCGCATTGAAATGAACCAACCGAGGAAGGGAGATGATCTTGCAGATCGGAAACGTAGAGATTAAATAACATTGGGCCGAGGATCGACCCTTGTGGCACACCAAACCGTACGTTTACTGATTCAGATGTACGATCATCAATCTGTACGAAATGTGACCGGTCACTCAAGTAGCTATTCAACCAGGGCAGAAACGGCTTCGAGAAACCAAGCGTTGATAACTTAGTTATAAGAACCTTGTAGTTGACTGTATCGAACGCTTTAGAGAAATCGGCCAGCACCATGAGAATAAGCTCACCTTTTTTCATCGCTCTTAGCAAATCGTCGCGCATACCCATTAGCACTGTTTTGGTCGAGTGTACCTTAGTACTGATTCAGATTCACAAAAGGTGGTCATCTGCAGCGCGACAAGTTTCTCAAAGACTTTTGATAGTGTGGGGAGAATTGAAATGGGACGAAAGTGTTCCTCAGCCTTCGGTTGATCTACTTTAGGAAATGGACTGATCCTCGCATTTTTCCACGCCTTAGGAAAATAGTATTTCCTGATACAGTTGTTGATAATAGCTGTGAGGGGGCCGGCAATGGAATCAGCCACCATTTTAACGAATTTGACAGGAATACCGTCGGGGCCAGTAGACGTGTCAGATGTTAACCATTTCAGCACGCGCAGGACCTCACCGTGGGACACTTCTCGGAGCTTGAAATTAGCAGGGCTGTCATCAGGTAGAGATACAATTAGTTCTTCAAAACAGAAATGTAAGTCACTACTAACAGGTAAAGTTCTCTCGGCAGTACAAGCAAAGAATGAATTTAACTTATGGGGATCCTGCCGCAAGGGTTGTTGGTTAGGTTTCAATATGCGGTGGATAATACGCCACACCTCCTTCGGTTTATTAGAGGATAACGCCTGCCTTGTGAAGGTCTCGCGAGCCCGACGAATAGCTGCCTTCAACTTGTTTCTGACGTCCCGAAAAAGTTCCCAGGACTCCCTAAGAGCCAGTCTGGTGGGCTTCCTTCCTGAATTTATTCCACAGCTGTTGTAGTGACCGTATTTGGCTGTCGTCCATCCAGGGTGCTGGCGGTCTCGTAACTCGCACCCTCCGAAGAGGGGCATGTCTCTCGAAACATTCCTTGAATATACTGTTAAAGTATTCTAATTGTTCCTCCAGATCATCGGATGAGTATACAATGTTCAGAGGCAGCGTATCCAAATCACCAATAAATTCTTGCTCATCGAAAGTGTTCATATTCCTGATACATTTGTAGCGCGGTTGATACCGATTGACGCGCACATTTATACAGGCAAACGGAGCATCGTGGTCGCTCACAATACTGGTAGGAATGACATCAGTGGCAGAAATGCGCATTCGGTAGTTAATTAGTAATAATATGATCAATCAGTGTTCGAGAGGTCCTAGTAACTCTAGTCGGCTTCGGAACAATTTGCTCGAGCCCAAACATGTCTAAGGAATTGCTGTAGCGTGTAACGAGAGAGTCAGGGCGACCGATAAGATCAAAGTCAATATCGCCTGTAAGAACCACCATGCCATCCCACGTGGATGTGATATGACTAAGCAAGTCCTCGAAACACTCTAGCCAGTAGGAAGCCGTCATCGATAAATCAGTAACTCCAAGTAACAGTTTACTGTGTTTGTTTCTCCCTGGGAACTCCAGCCATAAGTGCCCCAGGTCCGGTTGAGTTTTTTCAATATCAAAACCACGTCTATAAGCAACGTTCTCTTTTGTTCTCTACTTCCAACTAAAGGAAAACATAGTATATAAGCACTTTGAGTGACAATGTATTTAGCATTAAAGTACTAAGATCCGAGCCACATCCGCGAGTAGTGGTCCGACCTTGGGGGTTTTCTATTAAAGTCTCTTAAAAATGGTAGCGACTGTTTACGAAAGGGATAACTTCGCCGCCGACCGTTACCAATTGTATGGAAACGAGGCTTGACACGTACATCCTCATTTGTTATCATCGCATGGCTATAACCATAAGAAATTATATTCAGGGAAATTCGCTTATATTTTACACATTGCGTGGGTTATTGGGAATTTGAAAGTACGCGAGTTCACCTTAAATGTGACGTTCGCGACCTGAGGAACGAAATTATATCACTGCTGCGTTAATTTTTAGCCTGAAGTGTATTTTTCCGCCTGGTTGTTTTACCTTCTGCGCAAAAAAAAATTGTATAAAAGAGTTCCAAAAGAGCGGTAAAATGTTTAGTTATAGCATGGTCGAGATTTACATGTCAAGCATTAAAAAAAAGTCAACTTTCGACACTGAAATTTCAGTATAGTCCATTGTAAATTCAAAGATGGCGGCTAAGAAGGCATCCATTTTAAATGAAGGCACAGATCCCAGGTGGCCCCATATCCTTTGACATTCATATCATATTTTAGAGCCCATCACTGACTTTCTAATAAAATAAAATTGCAAAACCCCTTTAACATGTCTTTAATTTTGACATTATTAAATGAAACTGAATAAGAAAAAATCTTATTAGATAAATCAGAATTTTAATTACAATCTAAGATGGCAGTCAAGATAATGCCAGAGATCCCAGTTCTCACACAATATTTACGTCATCTTGTAAAGCCCATCACAGTCTGTCTATTAGCTTGTAATCTTTCTAACACACTGTAACGTAGTAAGGGCACATGGAAATGAGTTGCAACAAGCCCCTTCCCCCCCCCGCTTCCCTCAGATTCCACCACCAGGGTGCGGGTGCTGGTGTGTGCGAGTGTTAGCTGAAAGGTCTTTGCGTTCGCGAGTCCTGTTGAGGAGCATCATTTCGTCCTTGTTTGCCCCTTTGTAGACCTAATTAAGGTTGAAAAGTGCCAGTGAGAAAATAACTTTTTTATACAAAGCATTAGTGCGCGCTACACAACAATTAACAAGAGCGGATAAATGCCGTTATCTTTGTTGTAAAACAATACTGTATGAAGCCACTTTAGAAAAGAGGCTACGTTTTATATCGAAAAAAACACTTGTGGCAGCCCAGCCTAGCTCGGTATCTGAAAGTTCAGCAATTGAGCACAGCCGACTACAACATTTTAATTTCCTGCAAGGAATGGTGGGAAATTCACTGTAGTCAGTAGTAAACCGAGAGCAGACTAACTGTGCTACAGGGTCCTGACTCCAACAGAAGCATGCAAATCAACGTTGAGTAAACAAATAAATTATGATAATGTACTAATAACTAATTCTGAACTATAAAGCTTGAAATAACAGCCGCTGCATGAGGTCCGTTCCGTGGCCAAGCTATGCCTGTGGGTTTGTTACTCAAAACCTGGTTACATTTCCAGGAGACTGCTTATGAAAGCAGAGTGAAGACATCCATGAAGTTAAGTTCAAAACCTTTACACTGTTAAAGAGTTTCAAACATCCCTATGTATTTTTTGTTTAGTCTCTGTTCTTCAGTGGCAGGCAGGGAGGCTCGGAGACGTTGAGTCACTTCTGTCGACTATTTCGGGCCGCGCAGAGCTGTTTGCTCCTGAAGCTATAAAGCAACAACAAAACAAGATGATTAGAGAGTTTTTTGGCATTTTAAGGGGATCAAATTTACCACAGATGTTGGTCGTTACTATTCTACTTAACTCTTTCACTGCCAGAGTGCTTGATGGAGTTTTGTAAGGTAACTTTTGAGTCTGTGGATGAAATCCTACGATGTGACCATTTAAATGAAAGCTCTCCGCCTGCACTTTCACGTAGTGCTATTTGTTTTTCAAAACTTTACAAAATGAAATGTGCAAACTTGGTGAAATTTGCCTTTGGCTTCATTTGGCAGTGAAAGGGTTAAGGCCTCCCCGCCATGATAGGGAATCCGAGACAGTCCTGGATTCTGGATTCCAAGCTGTGGATTCCGGATTTTTTTTGTCAGTGGAACTCGGATTCAGGATTCCTTGAGCTGAATTCCGGATTCCACAATTCTGGCATATCCGGATTACCTCACATGGAGCGATAAGGCTACTGAGCTGCATTTTCCTGCTCTGTTATTCTTTTTATTATACCGTATTTATCCGATTAAACGCCGCAGATGGAAGCAAAAGTACAAATGAACGCCGCACCTAATTAAAAGACTGCGGCGTCTATTCGAGGATACTAATAAAAAAAAAACTCGGTACAACTTGGTAATCTACACCATCCAGACAATTATGATTCTGTCTCAGCAAGATAAGCGAGACATTGGAACCTTTAAAGTACATTATATATAAAAACGATTTACAGTAACTGTTGTCAGTGATTTAAGAAATTGTGATTTCGAAACAAACGCCGCTCTTGAATTAACGCCGCATTGGAAACGCTGAAAATTTAATAAACGCCGCGGCGTCTAACCGAATAAATACGGTACTAGAAACGATTGTTAACGTTCCGTCTTTTGTGTCTGTGGATAAGAAGTGGCTACTCAAATAACAGTACTTTCTTAGCTGTTTATTACGCTGTACAAGGTGGTTCTAACTTTTAATTCTGTAGATGAATTCCTTAATTGTGACTTTTCGAATGAAATTTACTGGTAGTACTTTCCTAGTACTTATGTTTGTTATATCATACAAAGTGGGAAACTTGTCCCCGATGAAGGGAAGGATGCACAAAAAAACTAACCATGATTGGAAACCCATGCAGGTTTACTGAAGATCGTATCCAAAATGCTTTGCCGTCTTTCAATTTCGGTGTCCCGGCTTTGTTCAGTTTCAGTGTTTGCTAATTCCTCGTATCTATGCCTTTGATCGTCTGGTCTCTCCTCGCCTGTGCAGCATTCAAATCGCCTTCGACAGAAGAGCCCAGCCTTTAAGAAGAATATCACAAGCGTGTGAACGACGGAGACGATCAAAAGAACCAGGCAGACGTTGAATGCAGTTTTCTTGTCGTCAACAATTTGCATCATGGCCAGTATGGAGAGCACTAGCAAATACACAGATTCGGCGTAGTTGGCACGTGGTCGCATGTAAGGTTGGCAGTTACTGTGTACAGCAAGGATTACCATACAGGCGACAGTCATTAGAATCTAGAAAAATGATAGGAATATCGTCTGGAGATCAAAACGTTTTGATTGTATTTACGAAAAAGTTGAAGTTACTATGATGCAACCTTAGCGCCGTCAGGCGTTATTTGGGTGGGGCAGGGCCTAGCGAGGAAGAAGTCCTTGGTCTAGCCCTGCGTTATACTTCTTCCTCCCAGAAACTTAACCCCCCCCCCCCTCCCCACCCCCGCCCAATCTGGCCTTCGACATCTCTCCATCAATTCTATGTACATATGGCCATGGGGCCTTAAATACATCTCGGGTTCTTTGAGAGCGATTATTGTAACTCACTCAATTGTGTAAATGTAAATGGATTTTCTTCGATTTGAATTCCGCCCTCTTCTGTCGAAACCCTCTACTAAACGTCACAGCAAACAGCTTCACGTCGTGCCCATGCTGTGCAAGAGGCAAAAAGCCCTGAAAAAGTAGATAAACGTGCAGAGTATTGTAAGGTTGCACGTGACGTCACGGCAGCCATGTTGGCGGTCATGAACGAAAGCATTTCTCTCCTCTGGGAACTAAACTCTATTTTCATGTAAATTCTTCGAGATTAAATTATATTGTATTGACGATCGACATGGCCGCCTTGTCACGTGGTTGCAAACCAAGAATAGACCGTTTCACCCACGTGATCAACATCTATATGTTAATTTATTGGCACAAAACAAAAGGTTTACATAAGAAAAAATATCAACTCCCACAGGATCGGTCTGGAACACCAATATGGCCGCCGATTCATTGTTTTGTAACACCAACATGGTGGAAGTAACGTCATGTGAAAACTCAATCTTTTTTTATGTTTTAAGAGTTGGGATCAATTGAGGTTTCTGGGTTACTGACCACCTATACCCCCCTCCCCCCCCCCCCCACCTTTAGTCAACATCAACACTTTCTTCTCACTTAGGGCATTGAGACTATTGTGATTTAGGGAAGGGGTAGGTGGTCAGTTGCTATTATTCTCTCACCTTCTTAGTCTTCCATTCTGCAGTAAACGCATAAATACCAACCAAGACTACTCTTCGACATAAATCCACTGACCACCACCAACAGCGTTCGGGGCGCAGGCTGTTAGCCAGAGTACCAACCCACTGCGGATTGACTCTCCAGTAGCCATTGGTTAAAAGAAATACAGCTATGGGCGGTGGGATGACCAGTACCACTAACACGATTATGGCAACTATTCCTATTGGTAGATGGTTGTTATCGAAACAATGAATGTTGCCATCGTAAAAGAAAACGTGATTTCCGGCAACTTTTGGACAGAACAGGATCCGAAATGACGTCTCCACCAGGTAGTTGTAAACGAGGAGGAGGAGGCACCAAAATGACCGCAGCATAGAGCGTCGGCGCAGATTAAACGCCAAACGGTGACTGAGCAAGTACGCCAGGAAAAACACGGTAAAGACCAGGACAGGAACAGCGTAGCCAAACGTAATGGCGTATAAATCGTTTATTCCCCGAAAGAGGCAGGTGTTAAGGAAATAAACTAAAGGGCCTCCAAAGTTAAATATGTCCGCTGCTAGAAAAATGTAAGTATTTTTCCCGATAGGATCAAAGATGAAGGGAAGGACCTGGTAGAAAAACAGCGGTCCTCTAAGCTCGCTAGATATGCCGGGATTGAGCCAGATGACGACGACACAAAAAATTATCACAATAGGAATAACCAAAGCTAGCACCCATCCAGACTTCGAGCATTCTATGCACTCAGTTCGCCTGTAAAGAGGAAGAATATTGTTTAATGATTGGTAAACATCAAGTTAAAAGTAAACATTGATGAAAATAAGTTAGTAGGCTAATTTAACCAACGCTTGCAATGCTAGCTCTTCCGTTTTCTGGATTTTCATTACCCGCAAAGTCTATAAACGCAGTCCATGGAAAATTGTTGTGCAATTCCAATTTTTTACAACAACATTGACATTTTTTAAACATCCATTTCCGGTGAAAAATCGCGCGAGAGAAACAGATCAGAGAAAAACAAATCCCGCCATCTGTCTTGGCCGATGCCACCACAGGTTTCTGCACGAAATGACGTCTGATCGAGAAACTTGCGCAAAAATTCCATACTGATGACGCGTCACTTTTAAGATCTCGGTTGTGCTTGTGATTGGCTGAAAATTTCCTTCGAGCAATCAGAAGCACTACCCAGATCTGGGAAGTGACGCGTCAACAGTATGGAATTTCTGCGCTTGTTTCTCAGACGTCATTTCGGCGCGGGGTGATGGCGTCGCAAAATGTCGGCTGTTTTCTCAGACTACATCATTCCGTCTATACACCATAGCTCTCGAACAATCAGCGCGCAAGAAATCGCTCAGTCATTGTAAAATATGTACTTTTTTATGTAGTTGTGGCCTACCTTAACCCAACGCTAGTGTTGGCTTTGCATTTTCCGCACATCCACCCTTCACGATTATTAGCGCACTGGCCATTACTGTTTCCGGCATTAAATAAACACCCGGGCAATGTTGACGTTTTCGAACAATTACAGTAGTTGAATGGACAGAAGTAGGTCACGAATTCTCCACTTTTCGTCGAGTTTCCCCAGTAGCCTTCTTTCAGGAATACTTTGCTACCATTCTCGCATCTATTGTTTTAAAGGACAAAGAGATGTGTTAACACTCAAGCAAGCTAGGAATTAGCTCCTAAACATAGTGCATGGTACCAACAGTTCGCACCATGCCCGGCACCATGTAAGGGGTGCTTACCATTGCACAAACCACTCGGGTGAAAAATCTTGTGTATAAACATAAAACAATAAAATTTGAAGTGTTGGGAGAACAACCGTCTCGATACAAAATTTATCCAAATCAACTGAACAGACGTGAGAGAGTGGAAAAATTGCATCGCCTAGAATCGCAGCCCATAATATCTGACACTTCACAAACGGAATAGCGTGAACCATTTGATTTTCCAACCGGAATTTTCGGTTTTCCCATGTAAATGGTAAGTAGGATTCCGGAGATGGGGGAATTTTTGCTTGTGGATCCGGAATCCTGCGCTTTGGAATCCAGCTAAAGACTGGAATTTCACAGATAAGGAGTCCGTTATTCAGTACCTGGAATCCGGAATCTACGGGGTGGAATCCACAGTCCAAGAATGTCTTGGATCCCTTTACATGGTGCTAAACAGTTAATTTTATCTTCCCTCCCGTCTAGATATTAAACACACATCGACTGCAGGGAATGATTCCAGAGGTCCATTCTCGAAATACCTAGGACAAACCGTGCTTCGCCATGGATTAGGAAAGAAGAAAACTCCAGCACCAAGGGTAAAATAATGAATTTGTAACGTATAATTATCACTTGAGGTAATAAGCTTATTTGAAAAAGATATCGTTGTACATATTTCTAAAAGTACTGTCGACTTCCGAGAACTCGAACCTTCTTGGGAAATAGAAAAAAAGTTCGAGTTATCGGGAGTTTGAAGCAAATAACCGGACGCAAGGAAATAAGCAAATGGATGGGGAGGAAATGCATTTTAAAGCAACAAAGTACACAGGGATGGACACTGAATTTGATCTGGAGTGACAAAAAAAGTAAAGACAAAGAATTGACACGGTTCTTTTGAAACAAATTCAATATTTCGGACTTCAGTACACGGTTTTTCTCCCGACTTGTCACGCGCTTACCTCTGCACACCCTCCAGCTGTCTATTACACACGCACTTTTTTGAATCATTCGAGAAGATGAATCCGGGATGACAATCTATTAGTTCTAATTCGACAGAATGTGAGTTGATTAGCGTCGAGTATACATCTGTGAACATAATCTTTCGCTTCTTCTTAAGTGTTTTGTTGTATACGCCTTCTGTTAGTCGAAACGAAAATGATACAGATTCATTGGGAACGATCACAAACAAACTGTCATCGAGCAGAAGTTTCTGTGCGCTGTTTAGTCGGTCGATTTCAAAGGCAAAAACGCTTGTGATTACTTCACTGCCGAGCTCATCAAAGGCTTTCAGGCTTAATGGGACGAGTTCTCCAGGCGAGACCTGAAACAGGAAGAGTTACAAAACATTTAGAACGCAATGTCATTTGAATCATCATCATCATCAACATCATTACCATCATTAACTTTTTACGAAGACAGGTAATACCCCTTACACCTCAAGCTTTGAATACATGTGTTACAATCGAGCTTTAATTCAGGATATGTCGATCACAAGAGCACACAGTAGAAGCTATCCTTCGTAAGTGGACAGCTCTACCTTTACACCTCAAGCTTTGAATACATGTATTGTCTTAGGATTCTTAAGCGGCTTTCGGTAAGAGTTCAATATTTTGAATCATCATCATCATCATTAGTAAACCAATCACGATTAAAATACATTTTTAAAATACAATTTTGAATTACAAACAGTATCATTCGTCCTCAGTTTCGCTCCCTGTAGCAACTGACTATGTATTTCAAAATCTCAAAGTCTCAAGAGTCTGTAAAACGTTAAAACGCTATGGTTATGATGATTGTGATTACGAATACGATAAAGATTAGCCATACAATCGAGCTTTAATTCCCCTTGTTATATTCCTAGACTTTCACTCAGCTAAACAGGGACTGCCATTGGTTGATTCTTGGTCACGTGGCCTTGACTAAAATCACATGTATCCCGATCGTGATACATTAAACAATGTACCCCGCTCGGGATACATTGCAGCACGTGATCAAAGCATGGTAGAAAGTGGCGTGACAGAAGGCGGGAAAAACACCGCCAGGTCCAGCCAGTTTTCTTTTTCGTGAATGAACACAACAACACAAACACGAAGCCTCAAGCTAAAAAGCAACGATTTTTAAAGTTATCCCAGAAGTTCCCAGAAGAAAAACAGCAGCTAGTGGAGGAAAAAGATGCAGATAGTATAAGGAAAGTACTTTTGTTTGTAAAACATTCATTCAGTGGTTTTGAGAATTAAATTTGTGTTGTTATAGGTACCGAGTCAACTGTTTTGAGTCGCTCCGGTTATTCTTTCCTTGCTGTTGAAGTGAAGGTCTAGAAATATAACAAAACACTTAATGTCACGTCCCTCGGGAAACTAGTTAGTTTTGTTTACCCTCGAGTCCATCAGGACTCTCGGGAAAACAAAACTAACTGTTTCCCTTGGGATCTGACATTAAGTGTATATTATTTTTAGACCAAACTGAGGCCCGAAGGGTCGAAAAAAAAATTTTTGGAGACCGCTCCCCCCCTTTTTCTAAGGGTCTGGATGACCGGCCCCCCTTATCTCAAGGTCTGAATCCGGCACAACAAACTCTGTATTTTTACATTTCCGTAAGCGGCTAGCTCCAGTTGCGGACAACCCTTTCGCGTCCCTAGGGTGTCCGCTTACGAGAGCTTCCACTGTAATTAGATAAACCATACAAATAAAGGAGCGAAAATGAAACTGAATGGGACATAAAAAAGAATGGGAAAAGTGAAAAAAAGACCTACTGAAAATGAATGAGACATAGAAAGGAATGGGAAAGACGAAAAAAGACCAACTGAAAATGTATGGGACATAGAAAAGACTGGGAAAGGTGAAAAAAGACCAACTCATACCTTCATCGACTTATTATTAGTTTCATACTCTTTGGTGTCTGTAGCGATATCGTATAGATCTCCACTCAACACTTTGGTTCCATCATTCCAAACAAGAGAGTTATTTTTGTAAAGGAATTTGTCCCAGCGGAGGGCTTTCTTCGAACTGTGGTGGGGAGGTGTTTCATTCCAAACACATCGTTGAAGAGACGAGATATAAATAGCAGCGCCCTTAACATTGCTGGAGTTCTCTATGAACGATACATTAGTCTGAAAACGAAAAGGGTTGCAACGTTGGTACCGACAGGACTACAGTCAAAGCCCGTTAATACGGACACTACATGAGAAGGGCATAGACTGAAGTGTTCATATTAACCGGTGTCTTTATTAAGTGGGCCATGTTGTTTTTAAAAGTCAAAAACACACCTTTTATTTGTACAAAAAACTAAAGAAATATATAAAACAAGACATTAGTATCATCAAATTAAACATCATTCTGTAACCTTCACAAGCAGTCATTCAGCCGACTATGTCGATGGAAACACTCAGAATCGAACATTTATAAATTACGTGATCAAAAGTGCATGTTCTCTGCCTAGCTCCTTTGATATAACAAATAGTCTACAATTCATCCTATCCGGTGCACTGTAGCGCTTAGCGCTGGGAACATCGACATGTTGCCGGCAACGGAAGGATCCGGAAGGATTTTCTTCACCTCAGAGGGAAAGGTGTATTGCATACACCACACAATTGACCATAAATTGTCCGCATTATTAGCAAAGTTGACGTTCTAAAGGAAGCTGTTGTTATCCGTTTTTACGGGTGTCCGTATTAAGGGTATAACGAAAGTGGGTGAAATTTATAGAAAACGTAATGTGTCCAGCGACTGCCCATAAAGCGAGGTTCGGCTGTATACAAATTGCGCTTTACGTAAGTTATTGCTCTAATTATAGTGAGGTTTTAGGTTTGATTTCCAGCGCGATTTAAAGAAATTCTTCTTAATTCCTTATATACTTTCAAGATTCCCAACACAGGCGAACGCGCAGTGAAATTTCAGGGAAGATCAGCTCTATCAATTTAAATTTCAGCTTTGAGGTTCTTCTCTGTTCAAACATTTATGTTCATCATAGCCACAAGGATCACTATACGTTTCTAAAAAACTGCCCACCTACCTCTCCCCTAAGCCAACATTTTGCCCTAGGAGAGAAGTAAGTGCTAATGTTGGCTTAGGGGAGGGGTAGGTGGGCAGTTCCCCAGAAACAAATACCTTCCATTGTGAGGGTGGTAAGTGCGGATTGAAGTAAGCCAGAAAGCAGTCGGGATTATTCGCATGTGTAAACTCATCCATCATGTATTCCAGGACATAAACAGCCCCACCAATTCCCTTGGCCTTATTCCCAATGAATGTCAGTTCACTATTGGGGTGAAGTTTGATCTGACTTGACATTATCAACACCGCCCCTCCACTAGATCCTGTGTTATTAGCGAAAGTCAGCTTCCCATCAACGTCGATAACGCAATCTTGGAATGCCGCGGCCCCTCCTAAAGAAAAGAGAAGTCGGCTTAAGTAAAAATAAGGTTTGAAAACCGAATCGACCGACAGCCCACCCCATTCAAAACCACCAACTCTCAGTATGGACGTATCTTTCCAAGATCATGATCATTTTTGTTGCTATACATTTCGAAGCCACTATATGCCGTCAAGAGTGCAATTAATTATGTTAGCTCAGTTGGAAGAACGAGCGCGAAGCGCAAGCGGTAGATTTTTTATATTTTCTGCGGCAACAGCGACCGAGAGCTCTGGGCCAACTACCGGAACGGGAAATGAGAAGCGAAGGACTTTGAGAAAGTCTAACCGGTCTGCTGAGCGGGAGGCCGCAGGCTCAAACCTCGAGTGTCCAGACCGCCATCCGGGGACTTAAAGACACTGTAATGCTAAATTTTCTTGAAAGGCGTCCCTACACAACTACGACGTGAAATGGCCAAATTTTGTTTCCGCTATGAAAGAACGGGAATTCGGAAGTCGTCTTTTTTCTTCAGTTCCAACTTAATTTCCTACTTAGGATATCTGCGGAACTGAGAAATTGAATGGGCGAAAAGTCTGTTTTTCAGTGAGGCCACCGCAGTTTTCTCATCTTACCTCCAATGTTTTGCTGAAAGACATTGTTTCCCTTGAACGTTAAATTTGTGCGCTGACTTGTAAAGGGACTTGTTCGCGAAAACTTCGACATCTTGTGGTAATTAAAGGAACAGTTGACAAATTCTGCTAACAAAGCCACATTGCTGCCGTACGGTTGTGCTGTTGTGAAGCGGATTGCAGAACTTGCTTTGGCACGGTTATTGCTAAATATCACTACTTCAAATCTGAAACAGTTAAACCAAGAACTGTGTCACCTAGGTTAGGTTGTTCAAAGCAGGGTTAGTGCGAAATTTGAATTTGGATTTGAACACTTAAAAATCAAATTCACTTTAATTCTTTATTTGTACAATTTGATGATTGAATGCTTTGAAAAGAGTAGAGAAAATTATCCGAGAGATAATGTTTTAGAATAAAAGCAAAAGAAACTTAAACCCGGATTATAATTTAACCCCGGGTTAACGCTAATCAGCCTTTCAACAACTGGTTCCAGTTGTTCGAAGGCTAATTAGCGCTAGGGTTAAATTTTAAACCGCATCTAATCATCAAAATTAATGTAGACAAAAAGGAAAAACTGAATTAGCTTTTTAGGCTTTCATACTTCATATGTGAATTGAAATGTCGCACTAACCCTGAGTTATCTTAACCCTGTTTTGAAAAACCTGCCCCTGACTTTTAGTCCAGTGAAAATAAGGCTCTTTGTAAAATCCTAGTATATAGCCTCAAGGGTCTGTACAGTGGAACCTCTATTCAGGGTACACCCTTGGGTCCATGGAAACGTCGCTGAAAATAGACTTCGCATCCTTTGCCTTTTTTCGCGATTATCCCAAGTGGCCCAGTTACATAAAAGAAGGGAATTTAGGTTGGAGCTGAAGAGAAGGGACCGCGCCCGATTTCAGACAGAGGTGTTTGACTGATTTGTTGCCTTGCCGTTCCCTGTTCTCAAGTAAACTTAAAATGTGGTCATTTCACGTCGTAGTTGTGCAGGAACAACACAACGAAATTTACAAAAAAGCGTGATGCACTGTAGAGTTGTTGTTGTTGTTTTTTTTACTAATCTAAACTTATTCAGGGATTTTTTGTTGCCTTTGCAGTTGCCGTTGTAGTTCCGTAGGGTCCCTGACAATTAACATGAAAAGGTTGTATAGTTTATATTTAGTTTATATATATTCTACCTCAGAATCTGTTCCTGTCATGTGAAAAACGTACCTCTGCGATATTGTATCTCAAATTTCCACAAGTGCAGGGCTTTGATTAAGTGAGATAGTTCAGTTTGTGAAAGCTGGCGTGATTAGTGTACACTTAAAGTTATCAAACCTTTTTGTGGTCAGTCCATCCTCGGAGACCCAGGGGCGGTCGGTCGGGCCGGGAGAAAAGGCGCGACGAAAGTTTCCAAGCACAGGCGGAAAAGCCCCTGGGTACCGACTCCCACCGGACCATTTCCAAACGGTCAAGCGAATGCTGGCTCCCGATTTGGCACAAAAAAATGCTTTGTATTATTGTGCCCAATCGGCGAGCAGCATCTCCTGAGTTCTTTTTGTGAGCTCGTGCATGACGGCTATTGACTCGATCACGGATTGTCTGGCTCATGCACCAAAGAAATGCACGCAGTCAGGAATCTTTCAGTTTGATATAAACGCTACATTTCAAAATACTGTCTACACGAAAACTAAAGACGCTTTGCAAAAACTACAAGCTTGAGCTTACAACAGGTATCGCTTGCATCGATCACGCCTTCGTAAATATTAGGGAGTTTAATATGCCACGACAGCTGACAACCACGAAAACGTCGCATGAAGAGTGAACTCAAATTTTTCAGTCTCTATCGTGAATATTTCAATTCACTTACTTTATTTCTATCAACCATATCCAAGTTCATAAAGAGAAAGAAAATTTTGTCATTGCTTGTTTACGTCCTTCACAAAACGTGAAATTAGGTATTTTCACGTGGTAGTCGTGCAGTGACGGCAAAGAAAAATGCAAGAAAGCGTGATGCACGTGCAAAGTTGTTGTTTTGCTCTGTCAAGCTATCGCTTTTTTTACTTTCTCGTCGCCGCTTCATCTTAAACTTCCTATTATTTACGATACATTGTGATCCGTCAGAAACAGAATTGTCTCAGTGCAATTGAATTGCTCCGGCTAATAGCAGCCGAAACGATTTTTGACTCATCGGTAGTTCCTTCGTTTATGGTTAGGAAAGCTCGGTGAACGAACCGGGCAACTGTGGCGAGATAAAGCTGTCGTGCACGAACTCACGAAAAGAACTCAGGAGAAACTGTTCGCCGATTGGGAACAATAATACAAAGCATTTAATTTTTTGTGCCCAATCAGGAGCCAACATACTTTTGACCGTTTGGAAATGGTCCGGTGACAGTCGGTACCCAGGGGCTCTTCTGCCCATGCTTGAAAACTTTCGTCGCGCCTTTTTACCCGGCCCGACTGACTGCCCCTGGGTCTCCGAGGATGTGGTCAGTCACGTTTCGAGTGCTAAGGTGTCCCCTGAATGGAGGTTAGACCGAGGTATAGGGACCCAGAAAGTGTCCCTTTCCGTGAATAGTGGTGTCCCTTCAACGGGAAGGACCAAATTTTGTGCCCCCTGGATAGAGGTGTCTCTTGAATAGAGGTGTCCCAAAGAAGAGGTTCCACTTTACTGCACTGCACAGGTTGGAAGGAGGCAGCATGGTGTGGCCGAGTCGTCAGCTCGACGATCTCACAACGCGCCGGGCAGTCACCTCGTGACCGGCACCCGCTCTGACCATGAGCATTTGTCCCGAAGTCAAATCCTCGGCCACGATTGTAAATAGCTAATGAACTTGTTGCCTCCTGCCAACGGGAGAGCCCTCATGTACAATCGGAGACAACTTTTACGCTAAAGAACCTTTCCTACGTTTAGCAACACTTCATATCTACTTCAAAAGCTTACCATCCCTCAACCAAGCAATGCTGGACTAGCCCCAAAGACTATCCATGTGGACTACCCTAAAATGGATTGTGCCGCTGAAGTTTAGTGATATGGAGTTAGGAAACTTACCAAGGAGTGACGAATGGTCTTTGCAAGCATTCGCGAGCATGCCGAGCACTGCGATTTTTTGGTGAGCACGAGCAGAGATAAAAAAATTTGCTTTGTGAGCAGCGAGCAGTTTAGAGAGTACAACTAGCGAGCAGTGAGCACATCTTATATTTTCCCCTTGCAGCAATCCATATGGAAATCCGTTTCTTTAAAATAAAACAGAAAATATTTTAAAAAGGGCATTTAATTTAGAGCGCACCAGGTTCTTTGAAGCTAGTTTGATTTACACCTTATCGAGATCTAACCAATTACAGTCGCGTTTGATGCCAAATGACGTCACATTTTTGCTTCACATCATCACGCGCGTCTTCGTACGGATCAGAAAGCAAAGGTCACAAGAAGAACAACCATATATAGCTAGATTAGCAAATTATTTATTTATCGTTGTCATCTATCGCGTGCATTTCCTGACTGAACTTGATAGAATTACATTTACGGTACTTTAACCCTAAGAAGGATTTACAAAATTTCGAGCAATATTGACAAGAAAGCGAGATTGCGAGCAACTGCAAAAGTTTTGGGAGCATGAGCAAGCGAGCACTCGTTTAAATTTTGCGAGCAAATCGAGCAAAGGTAAAATTTTGCGAGCGGGTAAAAATTTTAATGGACCATTCATAACCCCTTTACCAAGTGGATAAAGTTTCAGGTCACTCTTAATTTCGCATTATTATGACCCTGAACAAGAATGATTCTCTCTTGCCCTGAAAGAGACCTGATTCACTCAGTTTCCTTATCCTAAGTCACTAAACTTCAGCGGCGTTGTCCATTTTAGGGTAGTCCATGGACTGGTGCTGGTCAGTGTTTTGTCTACCATCAGCAATGCTTCATTCTGACCTTAACACGGAGTTGTTGTGAGTTACATCGGAGTTCATAAAGAATACATTCATCCCTGCCCCTCGCTTCGCCTTGTTTTCGCTGACAGTACAATTTTTAAAAACTGTAGTGAAGCTGGATGCATTTTTCCACTGTGACAAACTCATTCCCCCTCCTGCCTGTTCCGCCGTATTCCCTAACAAATTTGAATTAATCATTGTGAAATGGTTTCTCATAGCGAGGTTAGCTTGGTCAACGTAGATTCCACCTCCGAACGTTGCACTGTTGTTCGCAAACCGAGTATTTTCTACCCACGCTCGGCAAAACTGTGCGTTTTTTCTAAAAACAACAAGAAGGCCTCCGCCACTTGGAATTAGCAGGGAAACATGATAGGTTGGCGCGACAAAAAACTTATTGTCATCTTTAACGGCGGAGTTGAACTCGAAGATAGAATCTTTGACTATTAAGGAAAGATCCCGAGCCTCTTGATATAAAAATCCCGCTCCACCACCGGCGGAAGTGACACCTTCTGTGTAAGGTTCCCCTGAATTATTTCCATTGGAGGTGTTGTTCAAGAAATGGCATCTTTCAATTGTCACGGTACTGTCGAAGGCATTGATCCCCGCTTTGGTGTTATCTCTAAATACGCAATTCGTGAAATTAATATCCCGAGAATTCCAGATTAAAACAACTGCAGCAATAGAGCGAGAACTGCAGTTTTGAAATTCAAGGTCCACGAAGTTAATGTTTCTTGTATTGCTCGTGTTTGATCCTATTTCGATTCCAGCCTTTGCATCCGCGCAACTAATAACCGATCGACCACCAGTTAAGTTACTGCTAGATTTCAGATAAACGACGACCGAGGTACTTGTCTGGTTAATTTTCACGCTCTCGTTGAGACTGTAAACGTTCCCAGCGTCAAGCAAAAAAGTGAACATCGTTTCATTTCGATTGCTTGAGTCCTTTAAAGCTTCCAAGGCGAATCCTAAGGATCTACACGGAAAGGTTGCATTCGATTTCCGACAAGATTTATCATCTGTTCCAGTTCCCGACACTCGGACCACAAGGCCGTTTGAGACCGACTTAGTTGTCCACACTAAAGCGATCACAAGTATAACTGCTGATAAAAAGCGGGTATGCATTGTTCGTAACCACTCAAACTGAAAGATTTTCAACTATACTCACTCTTCCAGCCAACCGAAATCGAAAGAACTACCACTGTAGAGAGTCACGCGAATCCATGCGTGACCATGCGTACTTCCGGGTGTCTTTAAATGCCGAGGGACTCTGGGGACGAAAGAGTAGCCTGCGTAGCAGGCGTCGCAAGGGGTAGGGGATAGGCAGGAATAAAAAAGGGAGGGGATCGCGCTTTTCGTCCTCCTCCTCCCCTTTTTGCGCCCAGGCTACGAAAATGTTTTGGCTTCGCACCTACCGAAGAAACGAAAACATTAAAACTTGTTAAAATGGCGTTTATAGGCCAGGAAACAGTAAGAAAACAACGCTGAGACACAGCTCTTTATCAGGTATGCAGTGGTGGATCCAGGCCTTCAGATAAGGGTTTGGGGGGGGGGGGGGGTGGGGGCGGTCATCCAGACTCTGAGATAAGCAGGGGGGGTGGTCTCAAAAACAATTTTTTTTCGGCCCTTTGGGCCTCAGTTTAGTCTAAAAATAAGAGGGCGGGCCTCCCGGGCCCCTCCCCCTGATCCGCCGGTGTATTCTTTATTAGTAAAATCCAACTAGTGGTCTATTATCAATGCTGCGTTCTGATTGGTTGAGCTACTACTAGGCTATATGTTATAGCCCACTAGTAGCGAAAAGGGCGGGCTTTTTGGCGGCAAAAAAGGATTAAAGTCTAGCTTTAACTAGCTAACATTTTTTTATTCTCGATATTTTTTACCAACTAGTTGGATTTCACTAAAACAAATATTCCTCTCGCCCTCATGGCCTCTGAGTCAATAGCCCATTCGGCCTATTCGGCCTTCGGGCTCGAGGAATAATTGTTAAATAACTGTTTTTGTATATTTCAACCGTTTTATCGATCTTACGATATAGCAGGCTGGTGTGATTCTGGACACCCTGTGGTAGAAAACATAGCATGTATGGCTAGAAATATTTCTAAAACTCCAGTCCTATGAAAGTCCTATCCCCCTCATTGTTGCAAAATACGATGAAAGACCATCAAGGTGGGTGCTCCTTGAATAGTGTCCAAACTTTTCTTCTAGTTTTAATCGGTGAATTCTGCCGGCACACCTGCCACCATTAATCGAAGCCTGCCGTCGTTTTGGCCAGTTTACAACAGAGCATGCGTGCGATCAAAGATTTTAGCCCAATCTCGACCCAGAGCGCTCGAAAAACACTATCCACTGTTTTAGTATGCACTAAATAACAATTATTCACCGAAGTGGAGGTGGCTAGTGATGGATATTTACCGAAGCCGCCATCACTAGGCACCGACACTGAGGTGAATAATTGTTTTAGTATATACTAAAACAGTGAGATAATTGAGCCCAAAAATGATGATTTTTAACTCATTTACTGTTGCCTGCAACGATTACAATTTTGGCGCGCAATGACCGAACGGCCGCTGTCGTCGCTTTTTCTTGCCGGCAAATAAAACTTTTGAGGGTATTTGTTTAGCTCTTGCGGGGAAATTTCCTCAAAAGGAGTTGTGAATTCTTTTTGTATTTAAAATCATTCTGTAAAAAGGATTATTAGATTTAGTTTTAAGCTTATTTATGAACAAGTCAACTAAAAAAAGTAACGGAAGACTTAAACTTAATTTGCATTTGTAAACAACAAAACTTTTTCGCAGGTTTTATCGATAAATTCAAGTCAAAAAGACAAAGCTTTACCTGTGAAAACTTCCACCCGAGCTTCGTCACTTTCTTCTTGTATTTCGGAAACAGCTTGCTTGTTTAGTTGTGAAATTTCTTTGTTTGTTACGGCAGCAAACCGGGAAGGCATTTTGCAACTTACTCGAGTTTGGCGTCTCTCGCTCGGAGGAACTGGAGGTGAATCAATGAATAGTGCAGGATATTCACTGATTGAGTAGCCAATCAGAGCGCGCGAAAAACACTATCCACTGTTTTAGTATATACTAAAAAGAATTATGCAGACTCAGAGAGTGCCATCTTTTCAGATCGTTTTGACGCTATTCTGCTCTTTTGACAGATGTGAGGATGGCCGGACAGTGTACCTCAAAGACGGCTTCTGGGGTGGTTTGAACAAGAGAGGTGACTTGGTCCCTTTTTTTTGTTCATTCCAGTACTGCAATTGTACAAGCACGCCTGGATTGCCCGGATGTTTATTTGATCCAAATAACATTGACCGCCAGTGCGCTGATAACCGTGAAGGATGGCTGTGTGGAATGTGCAGTCGATACTAGCGTGGGATTGAGGTAATTGCTTTTACGGATCAGGGGAAGGCAGGGGTCCGGACCCCTCTTAATGAAGCCATTATATCATAAATTAATTAAATAACGGATTAACTGCTTTGAATCTAAAAATTGCCACCACAATGTATGTTACTCAATCACATGCTTGCATATTCAAATTGGCTTGTAATTAGTTACAAGTACAGTCCCTGTCACGTGCGCGCTAGCCGTGACGAAGAATAAATTTTTCATCTGTTTGGATTTCCTAGCTGAAAGTCTAGTGATGCGAAAATTATAGGGATCAAAACTTACCTTTTCGAAAATTTCAGCCAGAAAAAAGGCTCCCGGAAATTCTAGGTGACCTTTTTTAGGGTAAAAAGCCGTTAAAAATGGGCAATTATACCATTTTTTAGATGTTTGAAAATCCTAGGAGAGGCAGGCAAGCAAGAAATTTTAGGTCTAGCCGTTAGGTCTAGCCGTTTGCAGGGCAAAGGCAGTTATCTTTAGACCCTGAGTTTTGGTCCGGCCTTGGGGATCATTACCCCTATCCCGGGTTGGACTTTACGTTGCGGTTTTCTTTCTTTTTATTAGAAACACTCTCAATAACAGGTCAAACATTTCCTATTAAAGTGTCTTAAAAATGGCGGCGACCGTTTACGAAAGGGACAACTTCGCCGCCGACCGTTACTGATTGTATGGAAACGAGGCTTGACACGAGTAGTTATATAGGGATGAAGATAAGCCTTGCGATGGATTAGGTGGATTAGGTGCCTATGGATTAGGTGGATTAGGTGCCTAGTCAATGACGTCACAGCATACCTTCTTGCATACTAATTTGGATTAGGTTTACTAATGAGCGTCACTCTACTACAATAGGAACAATAGGCTTGCCTAGACTTGCCCGGTAAATAACTTGAGCCCGGTTTTCGGACCGTCTATTAAAAGAAAAATAGGAATAAGAGAAGCGATCACCTAGCAACGCGAGAAACGGCTTCCTATATCTTATTTAGCGCTAAAACTCAGATATACATAAACAAAACACATACAGAAAGTGGAGTTGAAAAGCCTTTATTTCAATTTAGTTTACGTCTTCTTATTTGGCGCTAAAACTCAGATATATATAAACAAAACATACACAAATTGGAGCTGAAAACTCTCTAAGTTTGTCTGACGTTTTCTCCTTTCTATCTCGAGGAAATGAAAGTCTTGTCATTTTCACGCACGGTTAATCAGTTAATTATGCGAGTTCGCAAGCCCAAAGTTGAATACAAATTAGCTCTACAGGAAAGACCCAAGGGAGAGAATCTTGACGTATTATTATAAAACAAATAACTTAACAAGGATTAATTAAAACACGCGACTAATAATTGCTAGCAATAAAATCTGACACGAGATACCGTTTAAAACAAAAAGAGTCAAATACACAGCGATTTGAAAGAAATCTATTAAAACAGTCAAAGAAAGCAAGTCATGTTTTACTTACCCCTCTCCCTTTTCTATTTTATTTCCCTCCTCAATTTTTTCTTTTTCCCTTCTCCACAATTTTATTATTTTCCCTCCTCAATGTTTTTATTCCCTCCTCCACAAATTTTATTATTTTCCCTCCTCAATGTTTTTTATTCCTCTCCTTCACCTCCACCTCCTAATTTATTCTATATATTTTTCCATCCACAAATACATCGACCTCCTAGCGACCCTACATCGACCCCACATCGACCCTACATCGATCCCACATCGACCCCACATCGACCCTACATCGACCCTACATCGACCCCACATCGACCCTACATCGATCCCACATCGACCCTACATCGACCCTACATCGACCCCACATCGACCCCACATCGACCCTACATCGACCCCACATCGACCCTCCCACTCAACTTTTTTTTAACACTGCTTCGTAAATAGTGAAGCTATATACGAACACCGCCACATTTCTATTGTTTTCCCACCACCACCACCACCACCACCACCACATTTCAATTGTTTTCCCACCACCGCCACCACATTTCTATTGTTTTCCCTCCACTACCACCACCACCACCGCCACCACATTTCTATTGTTTTCCCTCCTCCTCCTCCTCCTCATTTTTATTGTTTTCCCTCCTCCTCCTCCTCATTTTTTATTGTTTTCCCTCTTCCCCCTCCTCCTCCACATTTCTATTGTTTTCCCTCCACCACCGCCACCACATTTCTATTGTTTTCCCTCCACCACCACCACCACCACCGCCACCACATTTCTATTGTTTTCCCTCCACCACCACCACCACCACCACCACCACCACCACCACATTTCTATTGTTTTCCCCCACCACCACCACCACCACCACCGCCACCACATTTCTATTGTTTTCCCTCCACCACCACCACCACCACCACCACTTTTTTGTTTCCCTCCTTGAGTTTGGCCTTTTAGGCCTGATTTTGGCCTCTTTGGTATTTTGAGGGAAACAATAAAAATGTGGTGGCGGTGGTGGTGGTGGTGGTGGTGGAGGGAAAACAATAGAAATGTGGTGGCGGTAGTGGTGGTGGTGGTGGTGGTGGGGGAAAACAATAAAAATGTGGTGGCGGTGGTGGTGGTGGTGGTGGTGGTGGTGGAGGGAAAACAATAGAAATGTGGTGGCGGTGGTGGTGGTGGAGGGAAAACAATAGAAATGTGGTGGCGGTGGCGGAGGGAAAACAATAGAAATGTGGTGGCGGTGGTGGAGGGAAAACAATAGAAATGTGGAGGAGGAGGAGGAGGAGGGAAAACAATAAAAAATGAGGAGGAGGAGGAGGGAAAACAATAAAAATGAAGAGGAGGAGGAGGAGGGAAAACAATAGAAATGTGGTGGCGGTGGTGGTGGTGGTGGTGGAGTTTTAGCGCCAAATAAGAAGACGTAAACTAAATTGAAATAAAGACTTTTCAACTCCACTTTCTGTATGTGTTTTGTTTATGTATATCTGAGTTTTAGCGCTAAATAAGATATAGGAAGCCGTTTCTCGCGTTGCTAGGTGATCGCTTCTCTTATTCCTATTTTTCTTTTGATAGACGGTCCGAAAACCGGGCTCAAGTTACTTACCGGGCAAGTCTAGGCAAGCCTATTGTTCCTATTGTAGTAGAGTGACGCTCATTAGTAAACCTAATCCAAATTAGTGTGCAAGAAGGTATGCTGTGACGTCATTGACTAGGCACCTAATCCACCTAATCCATGGGCACCTAATCCACCTAATCCATCGCAAGGCTTATCTTCATCCCTATATAATTACTGACACGTGCTTCATAAATTCATTAATAATTCATAAAGAAAATTCAAAGGAAATATATGTTTCATGAGTGTTTGGATATCAAATGAAAAACTGCTCATTTTTGCATCCTTAATTTCTCCTTCAAAAACGATTTTGTTTGAGAAGAAATTATGTTTGATATATTACATCCACGTTTGCTATCATCGCATTGTTATAACGTTAAGAAATTGTTTTCAGGTAAATTCGCTTGTATTTGACAAATTGCGTGAGTTATTGGTATCACTGGGACAAAAATTTGAAAGTACGCCAGTTCACCTTAAATGTGACGTTCTCTTGCTGATGGTTAATTTTTAGCCTGAAGTCTGTTTTCCCGTCCGGTAAGAGCCATGCCAGTAAATTCAAAGATGACATCCATTTTGAATGACGTCACAGATCTAAGGTAGCGCCATATTGTTTGAAATTTATATCATATTTTACAGCCTATCACGGGCTTCCTATTAATCACTTAATCTTTCCGAAATAAAGTAAAATTGCAAAAACCCTTTTTACATGTCTTTGATTTTGACATTAGTAAATAAAACTGAATTAGACAACTTCTGATTAGATAAATCAGAAATTTCATTAAAATATAGGATGACAGTCAAGATAATGCCAAAAATCCCAGATCTCACACAATATTTACGTCGTCTTGTATAGCTCATCTAGCTATTACAGTTTAATCTTTCTAACACACTGTAACGTAGTAAGGGTCCATGGAAATGAAATGCAACTAGCCCCTCTCCCAACCCCACCCAACCCCCCTTCCATCAGATTTTACTAGGGCAGTGCGGGTGTCGATTTGCTGATATGTCCGAGTGTTAGCTGAAAGGTCTTCGCGTTCGGGAGGCCTGCTGAGAAACACCATTTCGTCTTTGTTTGTCCAATTGTAGACCTAATTAGGTTTAAAAGGGCCAGAAAATAACTTGTTTATACAAAGCATAAAAGTGCACGCTACACTACAATTAGCAAGAGCGGATAAATGCCGTTATCTTTGTTGTAAAGCAAATGCTGTATGAAGCTACTTTAGACAGGAGGCTGGTAAGTTTCATATCGGAGAACAATCGTAGCAGCATAGGTGGCCTAGCCGAACTGTGTATTTGAAAGTTCAGTAATTGAGCACAGCTACTACAACATTCTAATTTCCTCTAACGAATGGTGGGAAATTCACGGTAGTCAGGAGTGAGACGAGCGCAGACCAACTGTGCTACAAGGTCCTGACTCCAATGGAAGCATGCAAAAAAACGTTGAGTAAACAAATACATTATACTAATAACTGTACACATATGATGCTTGAAATAACAGCCGCTGCATGTGCTTTCCGTGGTCAAGCTACACCTAAGGGTTTGTTACTCAAAACCTGGTTACATTTCCAGGAAACTGTTTATGAAAGCAGAGTGGGGACATCCACGAAGTTAAGTTCAGAATGTTTACACTGTTATGGAGTTCCAAACGTGCCCGTGTATTTTTAGTTTCTGTTCTTTAGTAGCAAGTAGGGACGCCGGGAGACGTTGAGTCACTTCTGTCGATCATTTCGGGCCGCGCAGAGCTGTTCGCGTCTGAAGCTATAAAACAACAACAACAAAACAAGGTGATTAGACAGTTTTGTGTCATTTTAAGGGGATCAAAAATACCACAGATATTAGTCATTACTATTCTACTTAATGCCTTTCCGCCATGAAAGGTAATACAAGACAGTCTTGGATTCTAGATTCCACTCTGTGGATTCCGGATTAGTGGAACTCGGATTCCGGATTCCGTGAGCTGAATTCCGGATTCTACAAGGAAAAAATTCCCGAATTATGAAATCCGGATTACCTTACATGGAGCGACTGAGCGGAGGGCAAAATATTGGCTTAGGGGAGGGGTAGGTGGGAAGTTTCGCAGAACGGTATAATAATCCGCGGTGTCTTATACTCCAAAAGATGGTTAACGTTCTTTCTTTTATGTCTGTGGATAAGACGTGGCTACTCAAATAAGCTACTTAATATCATAGGTGACGAATTACTCCTTAATTTTGGCACGGAATTTCAGCGTTAATTTGTTATTTCACATGTGAAATTACAAAATTGCCATGGCAACCTTCCGTACGTCTCAGTGTCAAGATGGCGACGAAGTTTTAAAATGCCGTGAATGAAGATGTCAGGGCACAAAAAACGCCACACAAGAGAACATCAAGAAGGACTCTAACAGGTATTTTGGTGAAAAGGTCTGAAAACTGGGCCTAATAGGCCTAAAGGCTCGGGAAATTATTAGGATTTGGACAAAACGCGCGTGAAATTACCACTTATAATGCATCTTATCTTATCTTAGTACTTTCCTAGCTGTTTATTATGCTGTACAAGGTCGTTCCGTGTAACTCTTAATTCTGTGGATGAATTCCTCAAGTGTGACCATTCAAATGAAATTTACCCTGTAGTACTTTCGTTAAGTTATGTTTGTTATACTATACAAGGTGGTTTTATGTTGTGAGTGTGTGGATAAATTGAAACTTGTCCCCGAGGGAGGGAGGGAGGGAGGGATGCACAAAAAGACTAACCACAATTCGAGACCCCTGCAGGTTTACTGAGGATCGTATCCAAAATGCTTTTCCGTCTTTCAATTTCGGTGTCCCGGCTTTGTTCAGTTTCAGTGTTTTCTAACTCCTGGTATCTATGCCTTTGATCGTCTGGTGTCTCCTCGCCTGTGCAGCATTTAAATCGCCTTCGACAGAAGAGCCCAGCCTTTAAGAAGAATACCACAAGGGTGTGAATGGCGGTGGTGATCAAAAGAACCAGGCAGACGTAGAACGCAGTTTCCTGGTCCTCAACAGTTTGCATCATTGCCAGTATGGAGAGCACTAGCAAATACACAGATTCGGCGTAGTTGGCACGTGGTCGCATGTAAGGTTGGCAGTTACTGTGTACAGCAAGGATTACCATACAGGCGACAGTCATTAGAATCTAGAAAAATAATAGGAATATCTTTTGGAGATCAAAACGTTTTGATTGTATTTACAAAAGACTTTAAGTTGCTATGATGCAACGTTAGTACCTTAAATACGTCAGGCGTTATTTGGCTGGGGCGGGGCCTATCGAGGAAGAAGTCCTTGGTCTAGCATACCCGCCCCCCCCCCCCTCCAACGACCAATCTGGCCTTCGACGTCTCTTCATCAATTCTATGTACATATAGCCATGAGGCCTTAAATACATGTCGGGTTCTTTGAGAGCGATTATTATAACTCACTCAATTTGTGTAAAATGTAAATGGATTTTTTTCGATTTGAATTCCGCCCTCTTCTGTCTAAACCCTCTTCTAAACGTCACAAAAAAGTGGATAAACGTGCAGAGTTTTGCTGGTTTGTACGTGACGTCACGGCGGCCATGTTGGTGATCAAGAACAAAAGCATTTCTCTCCTCTGGGAACTAAACTCTATTTTCATGTAAATTCTTCGAGGTAAAATTATATTGTATTGACCCTCGACATGGCCGCCTTGTCACGTGGTCACAAACCAAGAATAGACCGTTTCACTCACGTGGCCAACATCTGAATGTTAATTTATTGGAACAAAAGAAAGCGTTTACATAAGAAAAGAGTTCAACTCCCACAGGATCAGTTTGGAACACCAACATGGCGGAAGTAACGTCATGTAGAAACTCTATATTATTTTATGTTTTTTGACATTTCCGTTGTCCTCGCCGTTACGGTTGCTTAAACTGTTTAACGTTTCCGAGGGTAGAGAGGGGGGATAAATTGAGGTTTCTGGGTTACTGACCACCTACCCCACCCCCCCCCCCCCTTCCAAGTCAACACTAACATTAACACTTACTTGCCACTTAGGGCAAAGCCATTGTGATTTAGGGGAGGGGGTAGGTGGTCAGCTGCCATTATTCTCTCACCTTCTTGGTCTTCCAGTTCGCACCAAACGCATAAATAGCGACCAGGAGTAATCTTCGACATAAATCCACTGACCACCACCAACAGCGTTTGGGGCGCAGGCCGTTAGTCAGTGTATCACTCCACTGCGGTTTAACTCTCCAGTAGCCATTGGTTAAAAGAAATACAGCTATGGGCGGTGGGATGACCAGTACCACTAACACGATTATGGCAATTATTCCTATTGGTAGATGGCTGCCATGGAAACATTGAATGCTGCCATCGTAGAAGAAAACGTAATTTCGGGCAACGTTTGGACAGAACAGGATCCGAAATGACGTCTCCACCAGGTAGTTGTAAACGAGGAGGAGGAGGCACCAAAATGACCGCAGCATAGAGCGTCGGCGCAGATTAAACGTCAAACGGTGACTGAACAAGTACGCCAGAAAAAACACGGTAAAGACTAAGAAAGGAACAGCGTAGCCAAACGTAATGGCGTATAAATTGTTTATTCCCCGAACGAGGCAGGTGTTAAGGAAATAAATTAAAGGGCCTCCGAAGTTAAATATGTCCGTTGCTAGAAAAATGTAAGTATATTTCTTGTTAGGTTCAACGATGAAGGGCAGGACCTGGTAGAGAAACAGCGGTCCTCTAAGCTCGCTAGATATGCCGGGATTGAGCCAGATGACGACGACACAAAAAATTATGACAATAGGAATAACCAAAGCTAGCACCCATCCAGAATTGTTGCATTTTATGCACTCAGTTCGCCTGTAAAAAGAAGAATATTGTTTCAAAATTGGTAAACAGCAAGTTAAAAGTAAAAGTTGATGATAATAAATTAGTCTAATTTAACCAACGCTTGCAATGCTAGCTCTTCCGTTTTCTGGATTTTCATTACCCGCAAAGTTATAAAGGCAGTCCATGGAAAATTGTTGCGCAATTCCAATTTTTTACAACAACATTGACATTTTTTTTAGCATCCATTTTCGGCGAAGTTTCTTGGAAAATCGCGCGAGAGAAACAGATCAGAGAAAAACAAATCGCGCCATCTGTCCTAGCTGAGAAAACAGACGACGTTTCCCGATGCCACCACAGGTTTCCCCACGAAATGACGTCTGATCGACAAACGAGCGCAAAAATTCCATACTGATGACGCGTCACTTTCAAGATCTCGGTTGCGCTTCTGATTGGCTGAAAATTTCCTTCGACCAATCAGAAGCACTACCCAGATCTGGGAAGTGACGCGTCAACAGTATGGAATTTCCGCGCTTGTTTCTCAGACGTCATTTCGGCGCGGGGTGATGGCGTCGCAAAATGTCGGCTGTTTTCTTTACATCATTCCGTCTATACACCATAGCTCTCGAGCAATCAGCGCGCAAGAAATCGCTTAGTCATTGTAAAATATGTACTTTTTTATGAAGTTGTGGCCTACCTTAACCCAACGCTAGTGTTGGCTTTGCATTTTCCGCACATCCACCCTTCACGATTATTAGCGCACTGGCCATCACTGTTTACGGCATTAAATAAACACCCGGGCAATCTTGACGTTTTCGAACAATTACAGTAGTTGAATGGACAGAAGTAGGTCACGAATTCTCCACTGCTCGTCGAGTTTCCCCAGTAGCCTTCTTTCAGGAATACTTTGCTACCGTTCTCGCATCTATTGTTTTAAAGCAGAACGAGATGTGTGTTAACACTCAAGCAAGCCATTAAGAATTAGCTCCTACACATATTGCATGGCACCAACAGATCGCACCATGTAAGGGATACTTAACCATTTATACAGACCACTCGGGCGGAAATCTTGTGCATATACACAAAACTATAAAATTTGAAGTGGAGGGAGAACGACCGTCCCACTTCAACATTTATTCAAATAAGCTGACAGAGTTAAAAGAGTGGAAAAATTACATCGCCTGAAATCACAGCCCATATTTTCTGAATGGCGTTAACGGTCTGATTTTCCAGCCGGAATTTCAGGAATTTCCGGTTTTCTCATGTAAATGGTAAGTA
>NC_133212.1:17458289-17500789 GCF_958299795.1 Porites lutea
ACAGGCTGTACTCCTAGTGAAATTTCAGGAAAGATCAGCTCTGTCACTTTCAATTTCAGCTTTGAGGTTATTCCCTGTTTAAACATTTATTTCCATCATAGCCAGATAAATATACCTTCCATTTTGAGGGTGGGAAGAGTGGATTGATGTAAGCCAGAAAGCAGTCGGGATTGTTTTCGTGTATAAACTCATCCATCATGTGTTCCTGGACATAAACAGCCCCACCAAGTCCCGTGGCCTGATTCCCAATGAATGTCAGTTCACTATAGGGGTAAAGTTTGATCTGACTTGACATTATCAACAGTGCCCCTCCGTTAGATCCTGTGTTATTAGCGAAAGTCAGCTTCCCATCAACGTGGATAACGCAATCTTGGAATGCTGCGGCCCCTCCTAAAGAAAATAGAAGTGCTAACATAAAAACAAGGCTTAAAAGCAACAAAAAGCAACGTAAGGAAACCAAGAGCCCACAACGACAACTCTCATATGTAAAAAATGCACCTTTGTTTACAAGATCATGACCGTTTTTGTGGGCTGCAGTTGAGAAGGCGCAGCCATTATGCCGTCAAGGTTGTAAGTAAGTCTGAGCTAAATGCGCCCGCGCGCCGGTTAGCTCACTTGGTAGAGCGCCGGTCTGCTGAACGGGAGGACGCAGGTTCAAACCCCGGCCGGACCAACAAACAGGGTTTTTCAAAAACACTGCTAAGATTATGCTGGCTGCGATTTAAGATCTTGTATCAGTTCAGATATTGCATCATTGGACGAAGCGGCGCTCTCCTCCACAATTGTTTCATTGGTTAAATCAAAGTGGATGTAAAAGAATCCACAATTCTTTTCAAAAAGTGTAAGGGATTCACCCCAGTTGTTCCCTGCCTCATTGCATACAGCACTCGTATCATTGGCTAGGAGGTCATTAATGGAAAGATGGCCGCTGCCAGTGGCAACCTTGTATGCTGCCTTCCGATCTTACACTAAATATGTTATTATATAATGTAAAGAGGACGCGTCTCTTCTCCGCTCATCGGCGACAATTTATAGTTGAAACATTCAGAGATGCGTAGGCCCGCAATATAAATAACAGTTACGAAATATTTTCACAAAGCGAACCGTGCAATTGCTGTGTTCTTTAAGAAGACACTTCGAAAGATTGCAGCACTGATTCTCGAAACGGAGATCTCATTGACAATAGTTTACGTTGTTGTTTGTTTGTCTTTCCCCTGCTTCTTAATTCATTTCGTAAGGACCTTACGAAACTACGACGGCGACGGCAACGGGAACGTCAAAAAAGTAATAGGGTTCATGAGCAAAACAACAACTTTGCACGTGCATCACGCTTGTTTCGTACATTTCTTTGCAGTCCCTGCATAACTACGACGTGAAATGACCAAATTTTAAGTTTACTTGGGAACGGCAACGGCAACGGCAAGCCGATAAATTCTACCAGCTCTGTCAGAACTTGGGCGCGGTCCCTTCTCTTCAGCTCCAATCCAAATTCCCTTCTTTTAAGTAACTGAAACCCTTGGAATAATCGCGAAAAAAGTGAAAGGATACGGAGTCGATTTTTCAGCGAAGTTTTTATGGACGTCGCCGTTGTCGGATCGTAAGGTCCCTCGTAATTTAGTGACGATAGCCTGCGTCCCCTATCCCCTGCCCCCTACCCCTTTCGACGCCTGCTACGTAGGCTAAGTGACGACGGCAACGGCAACGGTGAAGGCAACGACGACGGCCAAGAGAGCGTCAAAGTACAATTATTATAGTTTGAAAACAGAGTAGAGAGCAACCGAAACCAACAACTGATTTGTACATGCATCACGTTTTTCCGTAAATTTCCCTGTCTTACTGAACTCATCAGCTTTTTCAACATAATTGTTCAACTCTTCAATAAATGAAGGAGTTAGAATATTTGGGACTGAAAAAATTGAAGAACGTAACCTGCGTAAAGCTGAAGGGATTGTTAATATGCCCGGAGAACCTGAGCCGCTACGCGAATTCCTCGCGGCTTAATCCAAATCTTATCTAGGCTCGGCCGCCAAAAGCACTAAAGCATCCCGCCAGCTACGTAGGTTAGGATGGACCCAAAGTTAGTTTTCTAGGGACTTTTTCACTGGCATCACTGTTGTGGTATCGTAAGGTCCCTACTAGTCATGGGCAAGAAACAAGCTAGGTGCAAGAGCGAGGTTACCGCCGATTTATCATCTTACCTCCACTGTTTTGCTGAAAGATGTTGTTTCCCTTGAACATTAAGTTTATTCGCTGACTTGTAAAGGGGCTTGTTCGCGCAAAGATTGACATTTTGTGGTAAGTAAAGGAACAGTTGATAAATTCTGCAGACAAATCCACGTTGCTGCCGTACGGTTGTGCTGTTGTGAAGCGGATTGCAGAGCTTGCCCTGGCATGGTTGTTGCTAAATTTCACTGCTTCAAACCTGAAACAATTAACCACGACTGTTACCCAGGGGCTGTTTACATGCCAGAAGGAGCAAGATCCTAGAAGGCAGACATCCTAGCGCCTTTTTTGTTTACATGGGCAAGGATCTTCGAATTCCTAGCTGAGAGGTAGGAAGATCCTAGCACCAAGTAAACTGCCTCTGCTAGGAAGATCCTAGTACTAGGGACAGACCACACAAAAATGGTGGCGGGTAGTTCACTGGTTAATAACGGCAATAAAAGCCGACCATTTCGTTTAGCGTTACCAAAAGCTTATTGTAGTAATAATTCTGATTAAAGGTAGTTATTGACGCATGTTTCTTTTTGCCGCTCGCCATTTTTAATTCCTTCCCGACCCTTTTCTACTTGGGCACCACACGGACCGATCCAACGTGAACAGGGCCACCCAACGACGGTTTCCTCCTAAATACATTGAAAACATTTTTTAGGCTATCCAGAGGACTTTAAGATCTCTAGAAATGCATTCTAAGCGGCGCCATAAAATTTGTATCTGTTCAGTTATCCTAGGAGAACTTGAGCCTTTTCGAAATTACAAGGGCTTGAGTATTATTTTCCCAAAAATGTTAGATGCATATTTAACGTATTACGAAAGTGAGACATTTTTCTGATTCATCCTCCATCGCATTTTCGAATCCGACAATTTTAGGTTTTATTTTTTCCACGAAAAATAGCCTAACTCGGAAGTCAAATGTGAAAATTAAACTTCTGAAAATCGTAGGGAATTTAATAGATAAACTTCGAGAATTGTGCTTGAATGGAGCGGTCATCGAGAAATTTTTAGCTGTTCTCAAGTAATAGAAAGTTCTTGGCAGTATTTGCTTCTTCGAACAAATATTTTACAGAAAACTGTTGTTGGGTACCCCTGCGCGAAGTTGTTCTGCCTCCTAGGATCTTCCTGGTATTAGGATCTTCCTCCCTCCATGTAAAATGTACATTAGATTTATTAAAGGTCGGACACCGGCACCCTGGACACCTCCCTAAAACGGGCAAGTAAAGTTCTTCCATGCCTGTCCGAGTTTACTCTCTACAAGACGGACAATCCTTTATGACGGACAACTCACTAGAACGCAGATCTAGGGTTGATCCCTTCCGTTCTATATCATAAGTTGCCTCTCTTTAAGACGGACATCTCTCTAAGAAAGTGCTAGGGGTACCAAAGGTGTCGACTGCACTAATTTTTTGGAAACATTAAGTTCTGTTAAACAGACGTCTAAGAAAAAATGGCATGTTCTGAGCCATGATATCATACACCTACGGGAAAACTTTCTTGAAACCCATTTTTGACCGGAAAACTAGGTAAGGTAGTAAACAGCCCACAGGCTAAATACTGCACTGCAAGGGTTAGTCGTCAGCTTGACCACTTCCCATTTGCCTTTTAGGATGGATTCGCCATATGTCACCCCTCTTCACGACAGCCCTAGCCTGGATTCTAGACTCCACGCCGTGGATTCCGGATTGCAGGTACTGGATTCCAGTCATGGTTAGTGGAACTTGGATTCTGGATTCCAATCCCGGATTCCTTGATCTGTATTCCAGATTCCACAAGCAAAAATTTCCCGGATTCCAGAACCTGCATTCCCTCATATGGGGTGAATGGATTTGAATTGCGAATAATACAGCCTGTCAACTTTCTTTCGATTGCGGATTCCCCGCCGCCGGGACCGAGAGTTTACTCCTTTTAGCGGAAGTCTGGGAAGTGCGAGAAGAACTTCATTTGAAAGTAGTTGTCTTAAAATTTCGATTAACCGTAGAACCTGTAGCCTCCCTCTTAGCCGTTTTTTGGATGTCACGCAACGCATTGCGTGACATCCAAAAAAACGTCCAAAAAACGGCTGCGAGGGAGACTATAGAATCTGCGGCTTAAGCGCAGAAAATATTTGCTATCCAGCCAACGAGAAGAGAGTCGACCATACTAAAATTATCGGCGGAATATTCGTTGAAATTAAAAAACAAAAATTGAAATACAGTTTTTATTGAAAAACCCAAATGCGTCATTGGCTTTGTACCCAGAATTTCATTGCACAGGTGGGCCTCTAAATATATCGCTCTCTTACCTTAACACAGAGTCGTTGTAAGTTGCATCGGAGTTCATAAAAAATACATTCATCCCTGCTCCTCGCTGTGCCTCGTTTTCGCTAACGATGCAATTTTTAAACACTGTTGTGAAGCTGGAAGCATTGTTCCACTGTGACAAACTTAGTCCCCCTGCCGCCTGTCCCGCTGTATTCCCTGACAAATTCGAGCTAACCATTCTGAAGTGGTTGCCCATGGCCAAGTCAGATTGCTCGACGTAGAGTCCACCTCCGATCGTTGCGCTGTTGTTCGCAAATCGAGTATTTTCTATCCAAGCCCGGCAAAATTGGGCGTTTTTTCTGAACACAACAAGAAAGCCTCCGCCACTTAGGATTATTAGTGATACATGATAGGTTGGCGCGACAAATTGTGTAGTGTCATTTGTAACGGCGGAGTTGAACTCGAAGATAGAATCTTTGACTATTAAGGAAAGATTCCCAGCCTCTTGATATAAAAATCCCGCTCCACCACCGGCGGAAGTGACACCTTCTATGTAAGGTTCCTCTGAATTATACCCATTAGAGGTATTGTTCAAGAAATGGCATCTTTCAATTGTCACGCTGCTATCGAAAGCATTGATCCCCGCTTTGGCGTTATTTCTAAATACGCAATTCGTGAAGTTAATATCCCGAGAATTCCAGATTAAAACAACAGCAGCAACAGAGCGAGAACTGCAGTTTTGAAATTCAAGGTCCACAAAGTTAATGTTTCTTGTATAACTCGTGTTTGATCCTATTTCGATTCCAGCCTTTGCATCCATGCAACGAATAACCGATCGACCACCAGTTGAGTTACTGCTAGATTTCAAATAAACGATGACCGAGGTACTTGTCTGGTTAATTTTGACGCTCTCGTTGAGACTGTAAACGCTCCCAGCGTCAACCAAAAAAGTGAACATCGTTTCATTTCGATTGCTTGAGTCCTTTAAAGCTTCCAAGGCGAATCCTAAGGATCTACACGGAAAGGTTGCATTCGATTCCCGACAGGATATATCATCTGCTCCATTTTCCGATACTCGGACCATAAGGCCGTCTGAGATCGACTTAGATGTCCACCCTAAAGCCATCACTAGTATAACTGCTGATAAAAAGCGGGTATGCATTGTTCGTTACGACTCAAACTGAAAGATTTTCAACTATACTCACTCTTCCAGCCGACCGAAATCGAAAGAACTACCATTATTGAGCAGTTTCGAACCTACTAATTCTACTGTCTAGAGTCACGCGAATCCATGCGTGACTCCATGTGCACAGAACATGACAGCACAACGACACGGGTATGCCACGCGTACTTCCGCGTGTCTTTACAATGCCGAGGGACTCTGGGGACGAAAGAGTAGCCTGCGTAGGAGGCGTCGCAAGGGGTAGGGGATAGGGAGGAGGGAGAAAAGGGGGGATCGCTCTTTTCTTCCTTCCCCCCTCCTCTTTTTGCGCCTAGGCTACGAAAGGCTACGAAAATGTTTTGGTTTCTCATCTACTAAGAAACCAAAAACTTGAAAACTTGCTAAAATGGTGCTTATAGAGGACAGGAAACAGTAAGAAAACAACGGTGAGACACAACTCTTTATCAGGTATGCAATGGTGGATCCAGGCCTTCAGATAAGGGCGGCAGTCATCCAGACTCTGAGATAAGGGGGGGGGGGGGAGGAGGGGGCGGTCTCAAAAACAATTTTTTTCGGCCCTTTGGGCCTCAGTTTAGTCTAAAACTAACGGGGTGGGCGGACCTTCGGGCCCCTCCCCCGTATCCCCTATCCCTTTCGACGCCTGCTACGCAGGCTACTCCCCCGGATCCGCCACTGGTATTTATTCTATATAACTGTTTTTGTACATTTCAACCCTTTTATCAACACTCCCGATAAAGTAGGCTGTTGTTATTCTGGGAACCCTGTAGGAAAAAAACATGGCATGTATGCCTAGCAGCTATTTCTAAAACTCCAGTCCTATCGAAGACCCATGCCCCTCATTGTTGGAAAATAGGATGAAAGACCATCAAGGTGGAGTTCAAGGTGGTGAATTTCTGAATTCTTCCGGCACCAGCCGTCATTAATCGGAGCCTGCCATATTTTTGGCCAGTTTGCAATAAAGCATGCGTGTGATCGATGAAAATGATTTTAGCCGCATGTTTCAAAAAATTATCGTTGAATAATTAATTAATTTTGCCACGGGAAGTAGTCCAAAATTGGGATGTAAAGTTACTGGTTATTATTTTTTACGTGGAAGAAAAACAGACCTCAAAGATCCGCCTGTCACGGAGGATTTGTGGTCAATGTTTCCCAATGCCGCATGAATGAAGCTTCAGACCATGAACGAGAAAGGCCAAGATTGGGGCGATTTTGTCAACCGTTATACATCGCAATCTTCGCGGCATTCTAGCCCAGATAGAGAGCACGACTTTATGAGACTTACTCCTTCACCAATCTCGCCATTGTTTAGTTCGGCAGAGAAACAGTTTTGTCGGAGAGATAATATCGATCAATGCTTGGCTTATTTAAACCAGGTAGGCAAAATGTGGCGTGATGATTCTGTCTTCGATGCATATTCCCTTGTGCTTAGTATCGGGAAGCTAATTACTGCTCTCTTTTCATGTATGCAAAACGCGATTTTCTTTCATTTCTTGAAATATGATCGCTAATCCGTAAACGTCATTTGGTTGTATTTAGGTCAAATATTTTCGTTTTCGAAGATGGATTTCAGCTTTATCTTTAATTATACATTCGCGTTCGGTGTAATCGGACAACGTTTCCTAATTTTCATAAATTGCTGATTACTCAACTTTGCTCGCTTCGCTTACCAAGCAGTTAGATCCTGTTGATATTCACTATCGGTCGGAACACTGTAACGACCGACACCTTCGTCGGCCGAAAATCTTTCTGACTTAAGCCTAATTGTTCGGATAAACTTCAAAGATCATGCAGAGAGTGATTTTTCATGTATTCTTGTTTGTGACTCTCTGGGATTTTATCAGATTTCTATTCAAATCCTTCAGCAAACATTTTAATAACTAATGACAATGCTCATTGTCACGTTAATTGTTATTTTCAAATAGAAACTGTTTTAGATGTTTTTAGCGAACTGACAAAAAATTTTTCGCATGAAATAAACTCTCTAGCTCAATATTTTATGTAACCATATTAGCTAAGGTCCTCAACGAGGAGTTATTAAGCTGAACGTTTAGTAACTCTATCAATATAGCTTACAAACTGGAACATTTGTTTCAAGATATTTGCAACTGTATATAGCCTAAGGAGGTTGAATTTAAGAAGAATAGTAGTACACATGAATGAACTTGTTAATATATGAATTTGCAATCAAAAAAATAATCATAACATGCATGCCTGACTATGATTTTGGGTTTTCAGCAATAAAAAAAGTGTCATGTTTCCACACACAATGTGAAAAAAATTTACATAATTCAGGGATTTGGCGGTTTCCGAACTGACCCCGATTTTCTAGATATAAAAACAGACAGAGTTTCCAGTGAAACTTGTTGTTTAATGCAACACTATAATGGACATAACAATGCAGTGTGCTATGTGTTGGTACATACCTATGACTCTTTTGTTTCCAATACCTAGGAATACTTGCTTACCTTCACAGAGCTCTAAGACATGTAGGACAAACAATAGTCCTTTTGATTATTTTAACAGGATAGCTTCTGGTGATTTGACTATCATGTCACGTCCCAAGTTGCACCCATGTTGGTCACCATGGAAACTAAGATTTTGGCAAAAACCACTACATATCAAGTGCTTATCAGCCTATTTTTATTGGTCTGATAGGTGTATATTACACCAAGAATGCCTTATCCCATAGAAAGGCTAACAGTTCAATTTTATACATTATTTTAACCCCATTTTCAAAGAAAATTACAAGGAGTTTTTGTTAAAATATTTGGCAATATTAGTGAATGAGGCTGAGCATGATAAGCTGAGGCAGATAGCACCCTCCAAGATCTGCATAATTCGTCAGTTCATACATGTACAAAAGTGGGATCCAATAACTGTTTTATTATTCATTCAAAGTAATTCTGACTTTAAAAACTTGCTTACCTAGATGGAACAATGCAAAGTTTCCATCTTCATTTGCCTGTTGCATATAGCAAATTCCCAACTTATAAGAGGTTTTTAGTTTGTCAGATATGTTTCTTAGGCTTAATTAAATGTAGGATTATTTAATAAAATAAATAAACTGTTATCACTCATTGTGTATACAGGAGCTTGGTGTTCTTGGATTCTCATCTTTATTTGCACCTTCTCGCAATGGAATTGGACCCGCTGATACTTTTGACATTGTCAAACTCATCAACAGTACCTACGAACTCTTACAACAACAACAGCGCAATATGAAACAAAGAACAGATCTTGAGGAGAAGTGAGTGCTAGGCAATGAATTTATTTCTGTGTGAAAATGTGTCTAGGTCAGGTCTGCTGTTGCTGTGATATACTGGTAACTTCTGTTGGTAATGAATAAAAGCCTTCCTTGAGGTTGCCAGGGTCATTGTGACCATCTTACACATGATGCTCCACCCTGGGTGCCAGAGACTTTTCTAGCGTGGTTTCTGGTTTCTGTCAAGTCTTTATAGTGACCCGTTTTTTCTCGCAGATTTGCCACTCGTGGCTTCAGCCTATGGTACCTCTGGTACCCAGGGTAATGAAACTCTAATTTAGGTCAAAAACTGCTGGGTTGATTAAAATACACTATAATTAAAGCAGCTGTGTCACAAAATTTATTGAAATTCCAGCAGCTGCTATAAGCTTGACACCCACCTACTTTCATAAGAAATGAAAGGAAAATAGAACCAAATTGAATTCTAGTTGTTCCATTTCCTGCCCATTAATTGCATATTTTTGGCATCTTGAAATCTTCGTTAGTGACTTTCCTGCGGTAAGGTAAAGAAAAGTCTGTGTATTAGTCATGTGGCTTGTCACACCTTGAACTTATCCTAGTTTCTGTGGCACAAAGTGATTGGGTATTATTCTATCCCCCGCCCCCACCAATTAGATGGTATGCCAATCAATTGCAGAGTTACGTCCAGCAATATGTTTTGCACAGCACAATACCCATTTATACAATCATGTAAACCAAGGTGAAGAGATTGAGGTTAAGTGGAGCAAATTATCCTGTCTAAGGAAACAATGTCATGTCAAGGCTTGAACCTAGACTTCCATCTTAAGTCTGAAGTGTTAACCACTCAGCCACCATGCCTTCAATGTGGTTTCCTTATAAACGTAACTGGGAGTTGTTGTCTCTCTTTTCTTAGAGCCATGTGTGGGAAGCAAAAAATTATTTTTGATTACATGTATTACTGTCACTCAGAAGAAAGAAAGAGACTGTGTCCAGTCTATTATGATTGCCTGAAAGGATGTGTATGGCTGTAAACATCCTAAAAACATTAGTAGTTTTGACAAGTTTTTGGGAAACCCCAAATTCAGTGTAAGTAACATAAAGGCTTAATACATAATATTTGTACGTGAAAGGCTATAAGGTTAGTTTAGGTCAAGTTTAATATCTTTGTAAAGACATAATCTTACATAGTGTGGCACTTCCTTTTTCGTTGTTTTTAAGGAACCTTCGATCAGAATGTGACAATGAGCATCTGATGCAGGCCCAGAAGAGACTAAAGGTATTTCAAACATTTTTGTTAAAGTTAATTCGAAACCCAACTAAATTAAAGTTTTTCGGCAAAATTGTTTGTTACATAATGTCGTGCAAAATTATTGTGAGGTACATGCAGGAGTATCCTGATCAATTAAGGTTACCAGGAAAGCAAACCTGTTCATGTATTTTAATTATTACTTTGTGTATAACTTTTGTTTTATTTAGGAACAGTTGGAATCTGCTCAGAGGGAAATTGCTATGGGAAATGAACGAGAGAGGCAGTTACACTCAAAACTTTTAAAAACAAAAGAGGAACTAAAATTAGAAAGAGAAGAGGTAAATACATGTATACAATTTATGAAACGGTTTCAAGTGGAGTAAAGATCATAAAATACATGTATACCCTGGCTCAAGAGGTCCATTCATTTAGGATGAAATAAACCCTGCTCAGGGCGTTGTTAAAGCTCTTGAGAGCAGACAAAGATGGACTTTAGTTCAAGTCATAGGGGTGCAGGCAGTGCAATGTTTCTTGTAGTGGCATTGTTTTTTTGCATTTGTTGTAACAGTACAAATGTATATCAAGCTGGCACTAGCCTGTTCCAGGCTTCGTGAAATTGAGAAAGTGCAAATACAAAAATAAAACGGAAGGAAACTGGGGAGAGGAAGGGTGGCCATTGCCCCCTTTGCCCAGATCACGTGCCTTACAATTACGCATCATCCCTACTATCTGAGACCCTGGAACAGGCTAAGCTGGCACTGGCGGCTATCTATATGTAGAAGGTAGATTAAGGAGTCTTATTAAAATCTCCCTTTACTCTGACAGCAACTGGCAAAACTTGATAAATTATTAAAATTATTATTATTATTATCACTATTGATATTAATGATGATGAATTGCAGAATGAAGAAATTAAAAAAGTGTTGAACTTATTATTATTATTATAATTATTTGAAATATGAAAACAGAAAACACTCTGACTCTTACTTGAACCTTGTCCTCCCAGGTCCTATTTAAATAGGAAAATGGAGATTGCGAGAAGGCTAACTCATGATTTCTGGGAAAATTGTGGCGGCAGAGCCCCTATCCACAGAACAATGAATCGAGGAAAATCAATAGATTATGTGAAGGCTCACTTTTCGTCACCCTATTCTTCTCATTGGCTTTGTTACCTTGGCCACCAAAATTTTCTCAGAAATCGCACACCAGTGAGCCTGGCTACTGAAAATGTTTTCTTTTGACTCTTTTCTTCTTTTTCTCTAACAGTTGAAGAAAACCAAAGCCAATTCGCTTCATGTACAGAAACAGTATGACCATGAAACCAGAAAAAAAGAACGGGAATTCACCAAACTCAAGGAGAGAATTCACCAACTTCTAACAGATAAAAGTCAAGAAAAAAGAGTTGGATTGGATATCCTAAATTTAATAAAACGACCTAGCGGACAGCGTGCTATGTGGAAGACTGAAACTGGAAAGTAAGTGGCCTTCAAAATATTGTTTTTATAAATTACCTCTGTTTAATCCGTTTGTGGCCAGGCTCGTATTATAGTCATGAAATGTACACTAGTGTGATTTTTGTTGGATGTAAAAGAAACCAAACTGTAGGCTGAGAACACAGCCATTTCTCCTTGCTCTTCGCTGCTATGGATATTTCGCCAGAATGGCAAAATGTCCCTGGTGGCGAGGAGCAAGAAGAGATGGCTTTTTTCGGAGGCTACCCAAACTGCTGTTCAGAATGAAAGAGAAGGTGAGTTAGACCCCAGTGGTGTTTGAAGAAATGATTCTTTTCAGTTTGAAACGTTTACGCTCGATATTCTTACAAAACATATTCTAATTTTAAAAAGAACAGTCTATAGAGGTCGCAGTGGTTAAATTTGTAAATTTTCTGCAAAGACGGTACCCTGGTCCCAGAGGTTTTTCTTGAAATTTTTCGTCGGGAAAGAGAGAGCGAGCCGCGAAGCGGCAAAGAGAGAGAGAAGCTCTTTGTCTCCGCTTCGCGTCTTGTTCTTTCTTTCCTGAAGAAAAATTTCATGAAAAAACTCTGGGACTAGGGTATAAAGACAGCTATGGCCATCGAAAATTCCCTTCTAAAATACTGAAATAAGCTAAACTTGACCTTGGAACGTGATAAAGCTTTACAATGGATTCTTGAAATCACCCAATAATTTTTGCTACGATACGACCACTTTTAGGGCGTCGCCCGCTACCGTATAGAATCGCATTCATTAATCATAGCGTGAAACGAGAATCGCGTAGTGCGCAACGCAATTGGCGTCTCGCGAGTGGTTGGTAACTCACTTTTTGGGGTACTGTAGTTATGGAGTTGATGTCAATAATACTATTGTGACACAGTCCTGTTTCACCCCATATCACTGTGTTGATTCACCGTGGTGAAAAGAATTAACCGAAACTTACTAATTTATTTGGTACATTTTAAAATTTATAATGTATCCATGTATGTGCAGAAATGAGGAAGAAATGTACAGAATGCTTATCACAAGTTATGAAGAAAGACAAAAGGTACAGTGAAATGTATTTTGAGCGCCTTTGTGATCGTTGACTGTATGTTCTCAAACTCATTAATAACTCATTAAGAAAATACAAAGGAAATTAATGTTTAATGAGTGTTTGGAAATCGGATGAAACACTGCTTAGTATTTGCATCCTTAATTTCTCCTTCAAAAATGATTTTGTTTGAGAAGAAATATCAAACATTCGACACAGTGTTTCATCACCAGATGAAACACCTCGAAGTTCGTCAAAAATACTCCGCTGCGCGTCGTATTTTCAACTCTCTTCTCGGTGTTTCATCTGGTGATGAAACACTGCATCTCATGTTTGATATATTACGTAATTATCTAGAACGTACTCGCTGAGACAAAATAATTATTTCTAATCTCCCTGAGAATAGAATAGAGTCCAATGACATGTTAGAAGTATACTAAATGGCACTCGATTTTTTTTTACAGTGACAGACTTAAGGAGAGTAATACTGCCCATAGCTACCTTTTCGATAACACAAGACTATTCATTTCTCTTCGATAGTACCACATTTTTGTACGAATATATTTGGGGTGCCATTAAGTAGAGCACGAAAAAAAGTACAAGTACAAGATGATGTTTTTGTGAGCCTTTTTTGTACTGTTTAAAAAACGAGCAGGAGTGTTTTATCAGGTTTTAAAAACTCGAGGCGAAGCCGAGAGTTTAAAAACCTGATAATATACGACTACGAGTTTTTTGAACGGCTTCAAAATCTCTGATACATATCAACTCATTCTTGCACTAAACTTTGAATTTGGGGTTATTGTGGCCTATAAAATTGGTCGTAAAGTTTCTCTTTATGAATTATTAATGCATTGGTGAAAGTGGCATTTATTTTTTAGAGACTTTGATTTTAATGCAAGTAATAGCCTGAGAAAACAGCCGACTTTTCGCGACGCTACAAACCGTTTCCCCGCGAAAATGACGTCTGCGAAACGAGCGCAGAAGTTCCATATTGATGACATGTCACTACCCGGATCTGGGTAATGCTTCCTACTGGTTCCACGCGGAACGACCAATCGGAAGGCGTATCCAGATCTGGGTAGTGACGCGTCATCAGTGTGGAATGTCTGCGCTCGTTTCTCAGACGTCATTTGGGCGTCGCCAAATGCCGACTGTTTTCTCAGGCTATGTAAGTAAGTGATTATTATTGATTCTGTCCATTAACTTTTCGTGTACGTATTTTTTATTTTGGCATTGATTCAGGAACTAATGGTTGAAAATAGCGATCTGCGGGAATCACTGAAAAGCATGCAGACTGAACTGGTTAATTTATTAAATCATCACAATGATGATTATGAAAATGAAAATAATACAGAGGTCAGTAATGTGTCGCACAATTTTGTTTTATGTTGCAATCCTTATTTTTTAATCAATGTGTAGTTCCAAAGAATATCCATACCCCCCACGGAAGGGCACTTTTTCTTTAGACCTCCCCCCCCAGGGGGGGGGGTAAATTTCCGTAATTTTCCAACTTGGTTTATAGGCACTCCCTAGAAAGAATAGTTACGTCAAATATGCTGTTGCGCTATACTGTTATGCGAAGATTAATTGTTTATCGCAAATTGTTAATTTGCGATAAGGAGAGAAAAAAAATCCCACCCCTCGAAAATTGCGTCCTTTTGAACCCCTGCCCCCCCTTCCCCTCTGAATTTCCGTTGCCCTCCGTGAGGCGGGGGCGGGGTATGGATATTATCTGGAACTACACAATATAAGGATATGACGATCCCCCCTCGCGACGCTGGCCACCAGCATAAAACCCTCGTTGCTGAATTTAACGAGATTTTCCATCATACGAGAAGTACACGTATTAGAAAAGAAATTTTAAAATAAATTCACACAGCAGACTCATTTTCCGGCTGCCACTTTTCTCCAGAAATACATATGTCTGCATCCTCTAACCTACGACCAGGCGTTATTCTTCCCTTGTTCTTTGAAAGGCGTTCGCCGACTTTTTCTCTCCTGAAAAAAAAAAAAAAGAACGCCTGATTACAGTTTATTGATTCTTAGGCTATTTGCCAAGGGAACAGCAACTTTTGTGCGGTTTTGAACCCATGAATTAGGAGAAATTTACAGCTTGACGGTCGTTGACCGTTTAACCGTGGTAGTGTTCAATCATATTAACGTCTTTAGTTATAGCACGTACGTCTTTGTAAAAACTACAAGATCTTTAAAGATTACACTACGTACAAATTTGATTTATGCAGGGGCTGGAAGTTAACACTAAAGAAAACAGTGTAAATTTTTCGTTTTTATTCTCTATTCATGGTAACTGGAACAAGCTATAATCGTCATCCTTGGACCTTAGAAAAGACGCCTCGACCTACTTTTTTCCACACCTTTCTATCAGTCTTCGCAACGTGCAGGTCGCTGACGCCAATTCCGGTTCCATTGCCCCTTCTTGATTATCTCAAAGCGTCGAAAAATATCTCCCAATTCGTAGTTCTGTACCAGTGTTCATAGACCTTATACTTTCTCCTTAAGTTATCTTATCTTATCTTACCTCATACTTTCTCCTTAAAGATCGTCGAGTGCGCGTACGAAAAAATAAAGAAGTAACCCGCAGGGCTTTTGGTTGACCGCTAACGCAAGGAGATATATAGCCCGTGTAGGTGGCGGAGTTGTTTTTGCGCGTGTGAGAGTTTTGACGGCGAAGCAGAGAAGAGAGCGCCGAAGGCGCGAGAAAGATTTGAAAGTTTCTCCTCCCCATTTTCCGCCCGGCTTCGCAACTCTTCCGCCAAAACTTGCCTGGCGCGAACGATCCCGTTGTAGGGGGTGTAGTCTCCCTCGCACGCAACGAGGAGGGGGAGCGTTGCGAGACGAGACAAAAACGGCTGCGAAGGAGACTAGTATAGGCGGGGTGTCCGCAATAGCGACGTGTCCACAAGCCAAGAGTTTTTAATTTACTGATAGCTTTCCGTAGATTAAAAATTAAATTTTACTTGTTAACTTTTTGCAGGGAGGTGAGCTGAGTGAATCGGGCTCCTTAGATGAACTTTCCACGGGACATTTTCATATGCCATATGATATAGTTAGAGAAGGTATGGGTGAGACGGTTTTTATTTGAAGCTGTGGTAGAACTATGAGATGGATAGCTTTATAGTGGAAGAGTAGTCTTTCCAGGGATAAAAGCAACGTTCTGAGGTGCTTTTGTTGGTGAAAAAAATGCGCGTAACTGGGAAAAAATTTCGCCCGTGAGCCTTAAGAAAATAACACTTACACTTTCAGATGGGAGCTGTGGAAGAAACGTAGTTGAACTGCAGTCAATGACTTTCGCAAATTTGATCAACACACTAGACAAAAGGTTTTTAATATTTTATATCAAGATTCACAAATTCTGCGATATACTTTTTCTGTTTTCTCTTAACCTAAGTTGAGTCTCGCATTTTCTTTTCATAATGCGTTGCATGCGAATCAATTGAACGTTGCGGAAGAACTGTGGGACAAATGTGACAATACTGAAACTTGGTTTTCCTGTGTGAGCCCTCTGAACTCTATGTAATGTTTCTTTTTTTTTTTTTTTCCAATTATAATTATAATTTAAATGTATACATTTCTTTTGTTAGGAATTGAGAGTAGTTTGAGAGAAAAGTGGAGATTGCTGAAGTCTAAGTTAGAAGAAAAGAACAAAGGGTCTAGCAACGGTAAGTCACGTGTTAGACTTTCTCAAAGCCCGTTTCCGGCTTCTGCTGGTTAGCGACTTACGTCGCTCGCTTTGCGAACGTCCCTCGCGCCTTCGGCGCTCACGCAGTCGGCTTGTGGCAAGTTAGCCACATGTACATGTATGTTTGTGGTTTTACAGTATCTGCTTCTCCTTTTGTCTGGATTGTTTGTGTTTCAATAAGGTTCAAGCCTTCTTTCGAGCCTTCTTAAATTTGGCCAACACTTACTTTTGTAAAACATTGCTTGCTGTGTTTGCGTCAAGAGGCCTTCCAGCCCAGACTAGAATACTCGATTTATTATTAACAGTTTTAGTTTGGTGAGGCAAAAGCGTTAAGTTCGACAGAGTCTGTCGAACTTTTGTCGAACTTAACTTAGGCTCGACACCCGGTTGCGCCGTCTGAATCAGATGTCGCTCCAAAGTCGAACTTATGTTCAATTAGGTTCGGCACATGAAAAGTACGGCGTCTGAACGAGGCCTTACTTCGCTTTTATTTATCATTTTTCTGCTCATCTAAAGTAGATGTTTTGCAAATATGCGAAAATGTAAAAGATTTTATAACATTATGGAGCAATTTAATTACTAAACGCTATCCCTTCGCTCCCGGTCTGAGATGGAATAAAACATTTCCCCCTTACTTTGAGGTGGGGTGGGGTAAAAAATGGAGGTGTTCGGTCTGTGGTTGGGTAGTAGAGGCTCCAGGACTAGAACTCGACACCCCCATTTAGATTTTTTCCAGGTAAACCCACCCCACCCCACCCCTCCCGTCCCGTGTTATCTTTATCTTCCTAGCTTTCCCTGTTTCTAAAAAGAAACTAAAACAGAGCGCTCGTAAAACGTACGACGAGACAAGTTTTTACGCTGGCGGTTAAATTTCGACGTGAAATGTCAGGATTGAAAGTTGTCATGGAATACCGCACTATGACATCGTCTGTCAGGGCCTTGATAATTTCCCTCTTAAATTTGAAACTTCTTCATACGAATAAACGTGCATCAAATTGCACTGATGCCAAACCTGTCTTTCCGAAAGAAGATGCTCTCAGGCTCACAAACGTAGCGTCACTGTTTGCACAAACAGGTTCTACTAAAGAGGTCGAAACGAAAAAAGTTGACTGGGAAGAAGAGGTTCAAAGGTTAAAAAGACAACTGGAGAACTACAGACATGTTGTAGAACAGCAGGAAAGCTTAATAGAGGTAAACCTTTTTGAAATATGTTTTTCGGTATTTTGATTATAGGGGATACACTGTTGAAGGAACTGCTGTTACCTTGTGCAAGTTGTGATAGACTGGTTATTGTTGCCAGTTACGCGTCCTTACTCGAGAAACTACTTAAGAACGACAAAATCACAGCTTTGTGTCAAACAAAATATGTCTCACTAGCATTATATCAGTCATTACAAACAACAACAAGAAAATCTTTGTCAAACTGTTAGCCTAACAAGTTTTCAGAAAACAAATGCAATCTGTTTAAACCTCCTTCGAGGTTGTCCATCCGTGCTTCCCTCTGTTTTTGCTGTGTTAGCATTTATTTTAATATTTCACCCAATTTGTTGGCAGTTCCCTCTGTTTGAATTTTGATATTGATAAATTTCAAGACACAGCTCCTTTAAAGGAGCTGTGTCACGAAATTCAGCCAAAGTAGGTATTACAAAATGCCCGGTAAATCGAAGAGAAACATAAAAATAATAACATTAAAGGAAGGTCAAAATGATACAACAGATGCCACGGATGGGCAAAACTGAAGAAGAATGAAACGGATTGAAATTAGGGTTTTTGAAAACTGTTCAGCCTATAAACAGTTTTTCAAAGATTATCTCTGCTGTTTGCAACTTCAAAAGTAATGCTCGGGAGACGTATTTGTCTCGAATCTCTGACTTTGCCATTTACATGTAATTTCTTTGCTGTCTTTAAGTTCCATAGCAATTGAGGGCGAGTAATTGGTAAGATTAAACAAAATGATCTGGACTGCCGTGACACAGCCCCTTTAACAACTGAGTTGATAGTAAAATGGCCATTATAAACAGTTCTATAGCCTGCGAGCAAGCTCTCCTATTTGGGCGTGTGAAGCGAGTCTCGCGAGAACGCGCGAGCGAGCAGCGAAGCCGCGAGGGGCCCTCGCTCGCGCGTTCTCTTCCTAGAAAAAGCCCTGTACAATTTCAGTAGAGAAGCCATGGGGTCCTCATTGCATTGCCATTTCCCAGAATTAACCCTGGCTAATAACCTTTGTGGTGACAGGATGGATACAAACGTGTCATACTACTCTGAATATTTGTTCATTCTTTAGTCCCTGCAAGCTAAAGCAAACAGTCTGACAACTGAAGGCTCTTCGTTTCTGGTAAGACTGCATGATGTATCGAGATCATTTTGTTTTGTTATTGAAAGTTTTATCAAAATGTCATTTTGCAAATTTTTCAACAAAACCAATTTTGGGACAAGAACAATATTCCCACCCCAGAAACTAGAGGTGCGAGAATGGGTACAAGCTTCTGGCGCAATAATTTTTGGGATCGGTTAGTTTACACGCACTTATGACTGGTCAATGGTTGCATTGAATACCCTTCACCAATCATAACTAACGCATGTCCACCTAAGCGATCCCAGAAAAAGCTGCGTGAAAAATTGTTTCTGGAGTGAGGAATTGGACTTCTATCCACCTTTTAGCTAGTCTGCTACACAGCCGTTTTTAGTGTCGTCACGCAACGCTCCTCCCCCACCTTTTAGCACTCACCAAAGAAAATCATAGCACTTGTGAATAATTAGTATGGTCAGATGAAAGTCTTTTACTTGACCATGTTAATCTTAAGCTACATTGCAGGAAAATACTAAAAAAAAACAACAGAAGGTTACTTGCTGTTTAACGTACGGCAAATATAGTAAGTCAAGACATTTGCTCTAGCCGAGTGCCATATTTTTATATTTCGAGGAATAGCCCTTGGTAAGGTAACACCCAATCCCATTCTTAATGGCAGTAATCCTATTTCACTCAAAGTTGGTGTGCCTGTGCACCATTCGGAATCCTAAATCTTCGTTACGTGCCCAAATGCCAGTATTGTTTTTATACGAGGTTATTGATTTCAAAACGGGGCTATATGTCCCGAGCATATTTCTTGGGTATATGCGCTTGTCAAGACTGTCAAGTCTTACATGTAAATGTTTTCTTATTTCATAGACGGATTCTCAGTTGTTGGAGGAGCAGGAGAAGTTAACGAACGACAAACACTTTTTTGATGAACAGCGGGCCACGCTGGAGAACGAGCGAAAACAGCTGACTGATGCCGCCATCAAACTTGGACACGAGGTAGGAGTGGGTAACAAATACCAAATATCAATTTATTTGTAACAGAGGAGACTACTTACTCCTGTGACCTATTTTTCCGTGCGGTTTCGAGGTAGACCGTTGATTTTTAGAGGTAGCCATCCTGATCTCAGATGGTCGAGAAACCTGGGAATAGCCTGGGAATATACAAAGTGGCATTGGGACAAGGGTTTGTCGGGAAATATCGTTTTGAGGAGGGGTAAGGAGCTCCCGTTTTCCATGTTCAATTTTCTCTCTTCCCAGATTCAGGGTTCTCACAGAAGTCTTGAATTCTTGAAAAAGTCTTGAAATCTGCCCAGCAACTTTCCAGACCTGGAAAAAGTCTGGAAAATAGAGATAAAGTCCGGAAAAAATGATAAAAAGTCTTGAGTTTTTTTTTCAAAGCTACAACAAGTACTTTATAAATGAATTTTTTTTTCGTTTTGGTCAAATCTTATTCAATATTGCCCGTATGTTTGTAGCGCACCAGCGTTTTTTAAGGTCTCTGTTAATCCCATATTTGATAACCTTGAGTCTGAAAAAAGAAATTTTTGTTTTGGAATAAAGTCTGGAGAAAGTCTTGAAGTTTGGGTCCAAAATTCTGTACGATTTCACCCTTCATATGGAACTACAATGTAAGAAAACAGCATCTTGGCTCGGTTAACGCACGGATGAATAGGGACTATTAAACCGTCTCATTATTCATTCGAAATATTTCTTCGTTTCTGATTGGCTAAAAGCACACGCATAATTCATCATAACCAGATACTGTTGACCAAATTTGGGAGAATTTCGCGATTAATCAACCGATGACGTCAAAAGTGCAGCACAGATCCAGGTTAATGCACCGTTAACCTAGAAAACCTGGGCATGAGGTTAAGTTGTTTTGGCTGTGAAAATAAAAAAATGGCCGAACAGTTGGCGGAGCATTTTACTCGTTTCACGACGAACTATTGTCTAAAAACATAGCAAGAAGACAGCTCGACGGACAACATCTGCTATTTGGAGTATATTTGCATACCTGAATAGCCTTTTATTTTCTAAACATACACTATCGAGGTGAACTTAACATCGACGAAGGTAAGCATGTTTTAGCTTGTTTTTAAACTAGGAATTATTTTGAATGAATAATAAAGCAATTAATGAATTCGCCTTTCGTAAGATATAAAGAATTATGCAGATCGAGGAGGGTGTTATCCACCTCGGCCGATAACGCCCTCCTCGATCTGCATAATTCTTCATATCCTACTCAGCCTCATTAATTAATTGCTAATTAAATCAAGCAATATTCATCTATCTCGTATGTTCATTTCAATCATATATTTTCTCGAGTTTTCTAATAACTCTAATAGTCGTCCACTCTCAAATTGTGTTGCCAACTTCCTTTAACTTTTGCATTAATTTTTGTGAGATCATCCACAATTTAGGCTTTTATTTTCTTAATACAACAGCAGATGAAAGGTACTGTGTTGGTAAAGTGAGCTTTGTGTCATCAAGCCATTTTTTTCTGTACATCTTTATTTAATTATGCTTTTATTCATATTTTTTCCTGAAGCGTAAGAAATTTGAAGAAGAACGGGCATCTTTTTACAAGCGGCAACTCTTGACACCAAGAAAACATTCAACGGGATCAAGAAAATGTAAGCTGTTCACCTGTTTGTTTGCTTGTTCTTTTTAGAGTTGTCTATAAATTGCGCAGCGATATCCGAGGGTGGATCATGAAAAGTGTTTGCCGAGAAACGAGGAAACAGAGTGCCAGGCCGGGAGAAAGACAGCAATCTCAAACAATTGACTCTAGACCTAGAAACTATATAAATCAGCATTATAGAATGTTCACATCAACGGAATTCAACAAGCGCTGCTTTGTTGCTGGAAGGAACTGCGCTTATTAATATTTTAGCCCTCAAGTGCGGTATGCAGTCTTGTGCAAACAGACCACTCCCAGACTAATACTACTTTCTGTTTTCTTTGTAGCGCCCGATGTTCCTAATCTTCAATTCAGCTCTGCATCATTTTCACCCGCTCCAAGAAACCTTCTTTTGTCCGAGTCAAGGGTTTCTCCACAAATCCCGCGGGATGGACCCGTGGAAATCCCGACCACTGACGACTTATACAAAGCTCTATCATTAAAGACTAATAAGTCTCAATTAATCAGTGAATTCAACGAGTAAGTGATGTAAAAATATATATTAATGTTTATTTAGATTTCTAATAAAAAAGACGGATAGTGTTAGTTTCGTTATGCGCTCTTGAAGACAACATTTTTGGAATGTAAAGGGAAAACAGTTTGGCACCTACTAACATAAAAATTTCGAGCGTAAAACGGAATTTTATTAAAGTTTGTCTTGAGAAGTGATCTTTTTGTCAATAGAGACCTTTAGAATCGACGACGAGGAAAACTACGAGAACGAGATGTAGCATAAACGTTTTCGTGTATTCTCACAAAAGAGGAAAAGCTTCATCGTATTATTTTATCAGAAAAGTTAGTATGGTTATTTTTATTGAAGGTAGTTAAGCCCTCTTCCGATTGCAAAATGATAAAACTTCTAACCATTCTTGTCATGATAGCTTGTTTCCGCCAGTATAGCATTTTTGCTAAAACCCGTAGCAGACTGACGACGGTTACCACTTTTTGCCGCCAAAATGACGCTTATTCACGTGCGCGCAGTGCTTACTATTGAGAAAATCTCTAGGTGTGCTCGTCTTTGACTTTTACCCCTTAATGTTACTCCTATTAAAATGAAAACTGAGCAGGGACGGATCTAGGGGGAGGGTGCAGGGGGTGCACACCCCTCCCTGAGATGACCTGCGGTTTTCTAATACAACTGGTATTCTGCAAAAAAAAAAGAACTATGTGGTTTATTGGTGTTGAAGTAGAGCAAGAGACGAGTGCACCCCCTCCTAAAAAAAATCCTGGATCCGCGCCTGCTGAGCATTATCGGTAACCGCTTGTGTTAACAGTAAAGTTTCAGGACGACCACTGCGAACGTTGTAGGAGTAGAAGGGAAGTCAACTTTTCCCAGAACTTTCTTGTAACGTTTAATCAAATCTTCCTTAAACTGACTTTGTTTCACCGTCCACTATTTGCCGAACATCTTTTTGCAGTGAGCAGCCTCGTCCCCAGGCCAATCGCGCTATCCGCGTCCCCACAGTCGTGACGGTTAACGTCACATCCGAAACCACTGAAGACGTCTTGGAACGAGTGTGTATTGTGATTATTTATTTTAAAAATATGAAATAGGCGCAAGCATAGTACCTTGCTTGTTCGATAAAGGTGGTAATAAGTTTTGGTTTCTTTATTTCAGAACACCAGTAAAAGGGTACCCTACAACTGATGGGTCCCTGAGTAAATCACCCTCTCCTGCGAAACAACCATCCAGCGGAGATTCAACGAAAGAAAACCAATGCGATACAAGGCAAGCCAGGAGAATCAATGAGCATTTGCAGAATGTTAAGAAAGCCCTGCAGATGAAACGTAGCTCATCAAGTGATTTATAATGGGTGGATTGTGGTGACGATGTAGCTAGTTTACTGAAGAAAAAAATCTTCGTAATGTCTGCTTTCAACAGATCGAGAAAGAGTACTTCAATTCTTACTTAAACTCAAGAGTCACATACACCTTATTCAGTGTTCTGGTAGATAAAATTTCATAACTTCCGGTAAGAAAAGTTCTGTCCCAATAGCATAGCCTATGGGCAGGTTCACTTGCTCTTGTTCAGGAGAAATTTTGACAGTGCAGACACCCCTAATCTTCTCCGATTTCCCGAACTCGCTCGAGTGGGCCCGCTCGCAGGCTACCAGCAGTACCGTTAGCAAATATCAAATGAGTGCATAATCGAATCGCCTTGAACATTTCCTCGGGAAATTTCAAAAGTCTTCGGAAGTCGTCTGAAAATAATCAAAGGTTCGAAACCTCGAGTTCGACTCCATCTTTCACTTGTTAGTTTTGTTCGCAAGTGGAACTGCGAGTCAAACACTCGAGGAGAAACGTCATATCTCATAGCTCTCATGTATTCCCGAAGATGGTAACTGCCACAGTTTGATCAATGTCTTAACGTAAAGTGGATGAGGAAACTCCTCCCTCATCCTCTCTTTCATGTCAATAGCCGAACTGGAAGCAGTCAGTGGCGCTTTACATGCAAGCATATTGACTCAGTAGCCTGCAGGCCAGGTTGCACCCTCTCGTGGATCCTCGTATATCTCGACACGACTCACGTTCCGAGTGTCCAAGAGAGAATAATAGACCCTATCAGCCATGGAAATCAATAAGTTTTTTTCAATCCCTTTCCCCTTTTATCCCTACAAGGCTTCTTCTTATAAACGCTTCGAGGATAAATTGTGTGTGTGTCTAAACTAATCGCGAGTTCATTGGGTGAACCAGCGCAGTCATCTGCCGCGTTTGCGCGCGGACGATAAAGTTTGCAAGAACCTTTTTTCGTGGGCTTCAGTAAAGTCGAATTAGGATAAGTCACATTAAAATCATTCACTGCATTTAATAGCAGTTTCAACCGCATAGTACTAATATGCTCAAACTCGACCTAGGCATTATCACAAGCGCTTGATGTATAGAATTTTGAGATGGCTGTATTATAGTCTTAGAGATATTAACAGCTGTTTATTTGTTAAATAAAGACGATACAATTTTCTACTAAACTTGTAGCCTTTCACTGTGTTACCGTCAGGGAGCTCAAGCTACCACTCGTATCCGGATATTTTTGAATCCGCAACGTTTACTTTCCGGATTCAAAAATTTCCACGTCCACACGTAATTAGTTCAGTGAGTGCAGCGCGAGTGCAATAATATTTAATGTTGAACGATAGATTTTCTAATTTGTAAGAATAAGACTTGTACCACGTGCATTTTTATTTTGGTACCTCTGCGAAACAACAATGTGAAACAAATTCAAAGTCTTATGGAGAAGGAAGGTAGACATGACTGTGAACTTTCCTTTCTCTATTTAAACGTAAGTACGGGTGTTATAGATTCACTGAAGTTTACTTTTCCGGGTGGTATTTTCTTTGGCGTTTCTGACAAGATCCAATGCCTAATTTTTTTTTGGCCGGCCCAGAAAAACGACAGAGATTTAAAAAAGTCCATACAGCGCCTTTTTAAACTTGCATCGTTTGCGAGACACCTTCCAAGTTTTCTCATGATTTATTTTGTTGTTTTTTTGAAATTGCATATACCGTATAATAGTAACAAACTGCAGAAATAGGAATATAACTGGTTCGTCTCTTGGAAGAAGAGACTTGTTCGCTTCGATTAGAAAGCGGGAGGTTATTCTCAATACCAGAATTAACACCATCTGCCACGAATCAGTCTGCTTTTTTGAGGTGTTAGATGATCAAACTCCCGGTACATTGCGATTCAAATCGATCAAGTCGCGTTGTAAACTTCCACTACAGCTCCGTAAAAACTAAAATCTTAACTAAGATGGCTCAGCATCTTACATTACATAAGCACCATCGTAAATCCATCTTATTTTAAGATAACTTGTTGACCCTTATAGCTTGACTAAAAAGCGGCGAAATGGCTCGGAATGTAACACGCACCCTTTCAAACAAAATTCGACCGTTTACACGCGCAAGGTTTGGAGGGGCCGGAACAGATAAAAGAAAGGCTCGGTCCTCAGAGAATTGAGGAACGGATAACGTTGTGTTTTCGAGACCGGAATCGATAGAGCACGACATGAAACTGCAGAGGCTAGTCTTCATGCGCTTACACAGACAGTGACGTAGCTTAGACGACGACATAGCCGTTCGCGGTTTCTTCTTTAACGAATTCTTCACCACTCCCTCCGCCATTCTGCCGCAAATTGCAGCTTAGGTAAAACATTTATCATTTATCCTTTATTTATTTATCATAATTGCAAGTGGTATTCATTCGACCCCGGTACTACCACTTGAGCTTGGTGACTACGGAAAAACGTAATGTTTTCCTTCAAATGACGACATGGTGTATGATTCATTTTCATATAATGGTGCAGCTGCATCTGGCAACCAATAGAAACAGAGGATGAAACTCGTCCTCATAGTCACTCCATTTTCTAGGTGACCGTCGATAATAGTCCTTTGGATAACGATTTTTCAATTCCCCCTTCACCCGCTCCAAACAGCTTGGATTCTCTTTCACCAGATCATTGGTCACGACATGTCTGCGCAAATAGTCACGCGACATAAAGCGCAATCGCACGTGATCAAATAACTCTTGAAAATTCCCTTTCCTCTCACTCTTACTTTGCTCAATCCACTGAATTATAACCTTGAAAACATCATCCTCTCTCGTGCTATCACCTATCTTATCAGAGCAAATCCACCGCTCCACTTGATGGCTTTCCAAATTTAGAAATTCTTGAGATTGAGCCACAGCGGCAAAGTTTGCAAAGAAAAAATTCCTTGAAATGACCATGAGGTCTTTACATCGGTATTTCTCGGCGTAATAATAAGTTGAAAAACAGTTCGAGGCTGTTAATTCTCGCTCTAAGAATCTCTCAACGAATTTCTTTAAGCTTGAAAGAAGTAAATAATCCGCTGCCTCGAGTAGGTATACAGCATTCTTCCGAGTAATCATTACAGAGCCACAGCGCATAAATTCTAAGACATCTGTCATAACAGCCTTAGTGATGTGCTCCAACCGAATGATTCCTTCTCTGTTCTCCTTCATGTCGCTGTTGAGTAGCGTAGAAAAGAAATCACTTTCCGAAAGCTGGCTTCTAGTCGCCCCGATCTCTTTGCCGTCTTTCAACACCAAAGTTACATCACTTGAATCATCTTGTTTGGGCTGCATGATGCCAATACTGTTCCTTCTCAGATTCGGTTCTCAGAAGTTACGGACAGGCTTGACTTGTCGTTGTAACGATAATTTCCAAAGAAAGGATGTTGTCTTTCGGCTGAATATAGAAAACCGCAGCGTACGTGATGTAGCAACTCGGTGACGCACAACTAAACCATCTGTTCCTGTTTCGCGTGACGTCAGCTATTGAACACAGCCGTATTTAGTGTCGTCACGCAACGCTCCTCTCCACGTTAGTGGGAAGCACCTTAGATACCAAGTTGTGGCGCCCACGGGGTTAGTGAAAACAAGGGTGAATGAATATACAATTTGTGACAGTTACTCTATGATGAAATTGGTAGGACATCCAATGACCTGGCTTGTCGATCGTTGTATCGATCAATTCGAGATCTTCTCACGTTTTCTCGCGGAGGCTGAGGTTGATTTCTGGTGTCTTCATGCTCGAGATAAAAAAAAAAAAAACTCGCTAGATAGATACAACGTTAAGTAAGAGTCACCGATCATAAATGCGGTATCGGTATTTCGTCGATTTTCGACTCGTTATTTCGGTATTTGCAAATTTTTCGTACGGTATTGCGGTATTGGGTACTCCCCAATGTCCCCCTCGACGTGGAGAGGGGTTCGTAAGATGTTTTTTGTTCCTCACTTTCGAAACTCAGACTTTAAAAGTCAGGTTTCTAAATTCAAACTGTTTATTTTGCGTATCTTAATGTAAAAACGTATAACCAGAACCATTCCGTGTCTGATAACTTTATATAAACCCCACATATAGGGAAAACATGGGGTCAGAAGCCCAGCGATTCCTGTCTAAACGCTACTTATACCCCTCTCCCAGGAAAGAGATCTATTGTCAAGTGAATGACCAATCAAAACACCGTAAACAGAAGCCCCTGAACCGCTTCCTGACGGCAAAAAGGAATTTTGAATTTTGTGAAGCTTCAGCGCAAGCGGTATTTAAGACGCCATTATTTTGGCCTGCGTCGTCACGTGACCTCAGGTTAGCATCTGGGAGATTTTTCCCTGGCAGCGAACCATCGTGCACCTATCTACCCTGAGTACTAGAGGTTTTTTTTCGCGTGTGACGAAGAGCTTCGTCGGCCGCAGGCTGACACGTCTTCGGCCTTCGTGTCTTCGGCCGAAGACACAAGCGGCGAAACAGACGCATCTTATGGCTGTGAATACAATAAGAAAACTTTCTGGATAACTGATTCATTTATTGTAAAACGGGTGGTGCTTTTTCAACAGTTAAAAGGTATGACGCCGGAGTTGTGAAAATTACTGTGTGAAAGGGGTACCATTTCTCAGTGAAAGGTAAAATACCCGGGGGGGGGGGAGACTCCGCATACGAAAGGGATGGGGATGCTCGTCGGAAATTTTGAATTAAACCCCTAAAGGAGACCGATCTGGGCGTGGCCCAACCCTTTTTTTTTTTACCTCTAAAAGAGACCTTGTTAAAACACAGACAAATGAAAAATACAGTGACTTTTAATGATGGCAAAGACATTATCATCGAATACTTGGATTATATGAATGGAGTAAATAAAACGAATTAAAAATATACATATCAAATATGAGAACGTCACAATCAAGAAGACTTTTGCAGGGACTGATCAAACAACATGAAATACAGTTTAGCTGCGATATTTCGACTGGCCAATACCAGTCTTCATTAGGTTCTGATGAAGACTGATATTGGCCAGTCGAAATATGGCAACTTAACTCTATTTCACGTTGTTTGATCAGTCCCTTCAAAAGTCTTCTTGACTGTAACGTTTTCAATTTGATCTATTTTGACTGATCACGATCCCTTTGGATCCGACGTTGAGCAAGATTGATCGTACACGGTTTTTGCAGTGGTTTTCCACCTTAATTTTGCATATCAAGTATATATTTTTATATTTTTTTTGCGTGCAACCCTAAACGAGACCTTCGCGGCTAAATATGATGGCGTTTTGCCCAGATTAGACCCTAAGTAAAATAACGGGGCGATTTGTCTGTCAAAAATGGTATATAAAAGGGTGAGGGCCTGAACCCCTAGCTGAGCATCTCCGCACATTACTTTGGAGTGTCCCCCCAACACCCCGCCCCACCCCCTCCCCCCGAACCCAATTTTAATATATTTGCTGACGGGTGATGACGCTTTGAATTAAGCTGTTAAGCGGCTCCAATCGTTGTCCATTTACAGAAAAAAAATCAAGGCAACATGAACGTAGTAGCCTATTTTCGTGTTTTCGTAGCGGATAATCTGGATCATTACGTCAGTAACCTTCCGAAACAAGTTTTGTCCGTTTTCATGACATTTTACGCTTGTTTTGGGTTTCTGTGACAAATCAAGGCGCAAACACTTTGAAGAATGACTTGTTGTTGTCGTGATTGTAGTTGTTGCTTTTAAACGACTCTTCGTAGAAATTCTAATGCAGTTGGCCTTTTAGCCGGAGGATGCTTTAGCATCATTCCCCACCCTTCCCACCAGCGGAACACACTTATGCATCCCTTCCCTTTTGCAGGATATCCTTTTACGCCATATCATCATGCAAAAAAATCAGTCGTGCCAAAATTTTGTTTTGTAAATTACACAGCTCTTCACCCTCTCCCCTCCCCCGTCAGAAAGGAGTATGCCGGGCTTCATGATCAGCGTTCGTCCATAAGAATTTCTCCTCTTTTCCTCTAAGGGCTGCTTTGATGAGTCTTTAGCTTTTTAGAATTTTTACATGTTAGTTGTTGTATGCGCAAGGGTCTCAGTGGGCGCGGGAAGGGCGTATTGGGGGCATTTTATTCGGTTCTAAAAATTATTATTTTTCAAAGAAAAATCCATTCACTTTACAGCCTTATTTGTAAAACACGGTTATATTTTTTTAAGAGGCTTTCTCTTAGTCATGGCAGAAAAAAGCAATAATGTATGATCAATCAGCTTGCAGAGATGCGACGGACACAAGACACAGTTTAAAAAAATTTCTTTTGATGACAAACTTTTTTTACCTTTTAAGCCCTAAATCGAGTAAAATGTTTTCGGACCTGTATTTTTTAAAAGGTTTTTTAGGACACAATAGTCTGCAGAGGCAATAAAAGACTTAACCCAAACCGGAAACCGCGCATGAAAAAGAAAAGCGTCTGAGAGTACACTCGACGAGCAAAGCCCCGAAAATTCTCCATTCCGCCCCCAGGCACACCCCTAGATGACCAACCAATCAGAGCGTTTGAAAAGTATACCTACACGAGAGGTGAGAAAGGTCAAATTGACTATTTTTCGTCTCAAGGAAATTTCGAAACACTCCTTATTCATTGACTATTTTCCAATTCCCCATAATACATTCAGTCTGCCCTCCAAATTTTGCATAACTTATTGTCTTAAAATGCTCTTGGGAAAATGCAATACTCCCAGTAGCATTTAAAAACAATGGTTTATGCAAAATTTGGGGGGCAAACAGAGTGTATTATGGGGAATTGGAAAATAGAGAATTGGAGAGAAAGAATAGAAAACTTTATAATGTGTCGGGAGCTGTATAGCTTGCGAACAACCCGATTCTAATTTGGGGACACTAGTTTGGCGAGTGAGAAATCAATCTTGTAAGGATTTTATTCAAGCCAGGCTGCCGTGCGTATCTTGCACTCCGCGACCTCCACATAAGGACATAATCATATGCTCCACTAAATCTGCTTTCAACGCCTATTATTTTTAGTCCAAGGTAAACAATGCCCCCTTGACCAAACTGGGTTATCATGCAAATTTGAGCTCCCTAGATAATTCTATGAAAGTCATGTGTTTTGACGGGCGCTCAAAACCATTCTTTGCACGGGCGCTTTATTTTTTTTGACATCGGAGACACTTCTTTCTTTGTAAAAGATTTGTCGCCATAAGAAAAAAAAAAAAAATAGCAAGAGGTATTTGTCACCACGCTTGGATAATCAACATTTTATTACGCTATTATGATTTTATCAGTGTGTGTTTTGCTGGCTGCCTCGTGGATTTCACATGCTTTGTCATTGCATGTTACGATCTCTCAGTCATTTGGCGCAAATAACATGAGCTGTTACACTTCAAATGGGACTGTTCCTTGCAGATCGCTCAACTACGCTCTGGAAATTCTAAATGATGCCTCATTTAGCGACGAAACTACGTTTATTTTCGTTATTCAAGACAGAATCCATGATTTGAGAAACCAAATTCAGATTTCACAACCACGAAAGGAGAGACAGGTCTTTATAACAGCATTGGTGTCTAGATCTGTGATACGCTGTGGCGACGAAACCCTTGAAATCTGTGGCTTTATCTTTGGTTCACAAACGGGTGGAACATTTTTCACGCACAATATTCACGTGTCAAACATCGAGTTTCAGCATTTTAGTGCAAACGCTGCGGCTGTCGTGGCGATTTGGAACTCCGTCGATGTCTCGTTCACAAACTGCGCATTTACACAAAATGAACGAGCTGGTGTAAATGCGATCGACAGTGGCGTTACAATAGCAGGATGCCTTTTTTTAAACAACACTTCGAATGTACAGCGTACCCGGCTAAGCAGGGAACTAACCATATCCGTCGGTGGTGGAGCTGGCTTTGTATTTCTTATGTCGAGTAACTTCACTGTCGTCGTCCGAGACACGAACTTTACCGAAAATTCAGCGGCCACAAACAATTCCGAAAACTTTATTCCTCCGTTTACGTCAAACTCGGTTATTCCTAAACTGAACTTCTTGGGCGGGGGTTTGCTTGTGGCTTTTCTTGAAAAGGCAAATTCAAATCGAGCATTCGTCAAGAACAGTGTTTTCTTTAACAATAGCGCCACTTTTGGAGGAGGGTTGTTTCATTTTTCGGCTCATGATTCTGGCGGGAATTTATTAGACGTTCAAAGCACGCTTTTCAAACGTAATCGAGCTTCGCAGGGCGGTGGGGCACTCAGCACCTCGATATGGGATTTGAGCTCTTGCAGTATCCTCGTGAAGGACTGCATTATAAGTGACAACTGGTCTAGGAGGGGCGGTGGTCTCAATATTTACCCCATGAGGATGCAATACACATATCCAATCGCGCAATCCTTTATGCAGTTCGTAAATGTGACTTTAGATAGAAATTCCGGTCGGGCTAGCGCGGCAGTTCGCTTGGATACTGCCCTTCCCGTTGGCAATCCGATTAGTGTGCTACCAGAATTTATTGACTGCACCATCCAGAACCATGAAGCGACCTATCTCTCCTACACAGCACCCTTTGCGAGTCAAAGGATACATGTGAAATTTAGCGGTACCAATGTCTTCACAATGAACCAAGGAGCCGGTGCTATAGAGTTCCAAGAGGGAGTGATACACCTCAATGGCACCTTGGAGCTTAGCAAGAACACTGGTACTCATGGAGGAGCGGTTCTGTTCAGGTCCAGTCAGCTTATACTATACCCTGGAAGTGAACTGAATTTTGTTCAAAATGCTGCCAGCGGCACTGGCGGAGCAATTATGGTTCAAACCCGCGCGATGTATGAATACATTCATCAATACAATCCTGACTGTTTTGTGAAGTACAGCGAAGACCATACTCCACCGTCAGAATGGAAGGTAAGGGATGACGCTTTATAAGCTGTATTTAACTAGCGGGCATACAAATTTACAGACAAAGGGATGGGAAGGTAGCTTAGTTGTATGCCCCTCTGCTGCCCCCCCCCCCCCCCCCCCCACCCCGCCTCCCATAGAAAAAGCTGTTCTTTTTTTTGTTCAAGCTCATTTGGGCAAACTTTGGTGACATTCGATTGCTATAAAAAAAGGTTGCAAGTTTAAGAAAGTATGTTTCAAAGATTATGTGCCTTTGACCAAACGGGAGGTCAGGATGTCTGGATATTGAGCAAGGTATTCTTTGCGTTTTTATGGAGACAAAAGGTAGCTCAAGCAACTACGCAGACGACGTTCGACGACAACTTCAAAAAACAATAAATTTAATGATCAAAACAACAGCTCTGCACTTGCATCAGGCTTTTTAGTACATTTCTTTGACGTCCACTGCACAACTACGTCCTGAAACCTCCTAATTTGAAGTTTTATGGAGGACGTGGACATACGAAGACGAATTTTCCTTCCTCTTTTTGTACTTGAAAAAAATTCTTAAGAATTTGACTCCAGGAAAAGTCGCCTACATTTGACATATTGGGCGGGTCTAAATAGATGCGATTAAGTTTGAAAGAACGCAAATTCACCTTTTAGCAAGTTTTTACTGCGGTCGTCGGCGTCGTTGCTTAAGGTCCCTTTTAAAAGTCGAGGTTAGCCTGCGTGCACACGACTTCTATTTCGTTTGTTGCTCAAAATGTTCCCCGAGCAACAAATGAAAAGAAAATGGAGACTTCCGCACGCAAGCTAAGTCTAGGTCAATAAAACTTAAAAAGAACTAGGCCACAAAGGCGGCGGAGCATTTTGAAACGTGAAGGGGGGGCTCATCTTGCTTAAATGCCCTGTGCGTTGTTCGTTGGCACACTCAAACCTCTTTGCAATCTTCACAGTGCCTTGTGTGTCCGTAATCGATTTATTGCAATGCATCTGTTGGCAGTGGTTCAGGCCGTCCTGCTTTATAGTGCTTCTTAGGTAGTTCTTGAGTGTCTCTGAGGGCACAAAATGTGCGTTCTGATGTCACCGTCACGCAACGTTTGTGGGGAGGAGAGTTGCGTGACGATACTAAAAACGGCTGCGAGGGAGACTAATGTCACTGAGGCCACAGGTAATGTTGCCTGCGTCATTTTCTGCACCAAAATGTGGGAGCTGTGCCCCCGTCTCAAATTTGGGGTATGCCCCCCCTGATCCGCCGCCTATGGGCCAATGTCCAGTCATCTTGACCTGACAAAGAGAACAACGCGGGAAATCGCGAATGGGGTGAATGGCAAGACAGATGGTAGATAATCATAACACAGCATTAGCGTCATCTTCGTAAATACGGGTATATACGAGTCTGGTGAAACTGTCCACCATCCACATACTGATAATATTCTAGGGATGACTTTTCATTCTGCTACAAAGTGGAGGAGTAACGTGAGACGAAACTATTTCAGTTCAATCTCGATACCGCGAAAAATGACCCTCCAGGAAAAGAAAATTCAATTTTTTATGTCCCGGGGCTATCCTTGTTTTTTGGTTTCTTCAGTCTAAGAGTAATACAAATTAAAAGCAGCAACAACAACAATTACAATCAAACCCCGTTAATACGGGCACTGCGGGGGCCAAAGCTAATGTCTGTATTAAGGGAGGTAAATGTAGAGAAAATCTAAGGGGTTTCTTTCCTCTGGGACAAAGCAAATTGTCCGTAATAATAAGATGTCCGTATTAGCGGGTGTGACTGTACCCGGGAGGGGTACTTTAGGAATTTCTGGGTGGGGATGTGCCGCTGGGACCCTGGAACCCTTAACCTATACCAGAGCTAACTCAGCTGAATTTTGCTACCCTATACTAGAGTAAACTCCCCAAATCCCCCTATCCTAGAGTAGCCGTTTACCTAGTCTAGATAAAATCTTCAACCAACCAATCAGTTTCCTGAAAAATGATACCCTATTCTAGACCCAAACGCTCTGATTTATATACCCTATCCTAGAGTAAACTGCTTGAAAACCATACCCTTCACAGCGGGACATACCTATATAGCCCATATATGGCAGTACCCCACCCCCCCCCCCCCGGGTGATTGTAATACTTCTACTTTTTCCGTCAGGCTAAGGTATCATTTATCAAGAACAGCGCGAGACTTAAGGGTGCTGCCATTTATATCTCGTCCCTGGGAGCGTGCCTATGGTACGAAAAGTCTCCATTTTACAGCTTCGATCAGGCCCTCCGCTGGAATAACACCTTTGTTTATGAAGGTAACTATCTTCGTCCTGGCAAGCATTTTCAGCCATTTTCCGGTACAGAGTACGACATCGCAACAGACACCCAACATTTTCAGGACGAGGACAAAACTGATAAAGAGATACAGGTAAAAACTCATCTCTTTATTCCTTAGTTAAAAAAAAAAAGGAAAGGCAAAAATTCCTTATTTTATGTCGGTAGCTCGAAATAGTCATCTGACTTGAGCTCATTCCCCGGCAGGATTAGCTCAGACGTAGACTACGAGTAGTCCCCCATTTTTCCTCAGGGATCATAAGTAGACCGTGCAAAACGCGAGGGCGCGTGAAAATCACCCCACGCGAGAAAAGGCGGCACGCGGTGGGGAGAGAGAAAAATCGCGAGTCGCCTTTTCTAGCGTTGAGTGATTTTCATGCGCGCACGCGTTTCGCTCGCTCTACTATCCCTGAGGAAAAATGGGGGACTACCCGTAGTCTAGCTCAGACGGTAGAGCGTGCGCTTGCCTGCAGAGCGGAAGGTCAAGGGTTCGATTCCCGGGGCCGGACCAATACTCAGGGACTTAAAAGTAAGTGAAAAACGAAGGTACTCCCTTTGCACTGCAAGCGGTTAGACCTTCTCGTGGCTTGGATGACGACGTAAAATGGCGGTCCCGTGTCCAGTTAGAGACGTCAAAAAAGTGTCTTCAATAAGTACTTTCGTGTCTAATACTTAAACGCTCAATTAAAAGTTCTCTTATTTTCTCAGACGCCATTTTATGGGGATACCAGTGGTGGCGTCGCTGTCCTAACCTCACGTTTGAAAAAAAAAGGGGAAGAGGATTCCGCGCGAGTGAGAAGCGCGAGAGGCGCGCGATGTCGCATCCAAATTCCATTCCACTTCCCCTTCCCTTTCGAACGCCTGCCACCCGCGCAGGTTATAACTGTCCTTTTTTTTTCTTCTTCTGCTTGATCCTGCAGCTGTCGCCTGGCGAGAAATCCATGATGGATATTCAAGGATTCGATGAACTCAATCACATGGTATTTACCATTGCTACGATATCCCAAACAGCCAACCCAGGCCTAAGCAATAGGCTACATGTCGACGAGAGTATTCGTCTGTTGTCGCCACTTAACGAAGTGTCTTTTCCGTTTTCGTATCGCCTGGCCAACAAAACTGTATACAAGCAGCTGACCAACAAAACACTGCACCGTTTTCAGGTTGAGGATATTTTCTCTACGTTGAAAAACAGATATTTCTTTAACGTCACTGCAATCCCTTGTAGACCAGGATTCAAGTTCCAGGGTACTGTTTGTATTTGTGACAAGTCCATCGATGGTGTCTCGCGGTAAGACAGTTTTAAAAAACCTGTTAAACCCGAATAGTGTAAGACGCTAACAGTGATCCCGAGGCGGCAAATAATCCATAAAATTCCCCGACGTTTGAGGCTACAATCTTGGACAGAATGAAATTTAACTGCAAACTCCCAAACCCTTCCCCCAAATCAAGGATGAAGAAGCGCGCCATTTGTCTATCTTTGTTTTGGGGGTAACGGAGGTCTAAATTTTCCATCTATTTTGTCGAAGATTGTAGTTCCCAGACGTTCTTTCCTGTCTTTCCGACAACGCGAAACCGCCGTCGCAAAGTTTAGGGAGGAGCGCAACTGCACGAAAGTAGGCACTAGGATAGGCTGAAGCAGATCTAGTCTCTAACTTAAAAAAAAAGTTATTTGTCGCCGTCACGTAAAGCTTATAAGGAAGCATTGTGTGACAAATTAAATGGTAAAGGTTAAAAGTCGCCAACTCGTAACAGTACTCATTAGACTGAGGGCGACGGTGCCCTTTTTTACCCCTCCCCCTTCATCAATGCCCGTTTACGGGTATTTGAAGCTTCTTAAATCTACTTAGTCTCCTATGCAGCCTTTTCTGTCTTATCACGCAACGCTTTTCCCCAAGAAGGAGGAGCGTTGCGTGACTTGACGAATACGCCTGCGTTCCTCACGGAAAGGGAAGAAGTCGCAATCTGAAGGATAAGAGGTCATACCAGGAAATCGAACTCGGGGCCTCCCGCAAAGAAGGTGGCGCACTAACGGACTGAATAAATAGCGACGAATGGCGACTACTTAGCATGTAGACTGTTCACAGTCCCTTATTTTTCAGTAAGATCGTCGAGATCGAACACTTTGCGTTACGGGCTGCCATCTCACTCCCCTTCCCCTAGAACTATACTCCCCCGACGCCTGCCCCCTCGGTGCATTTGAAAATCAAGATGGCCGCAATTATCGCTAGGACGCGCTATATCTTGACGATCTCACGAAAAAATAGGAAAGTGCGAACAGTCTGCTTAACAGGCTACAGGCAAAACTTGCACCACCAAGGTTTGGCTTTTAGTGTTCAGTATTGTTCAGTCCCCACCATTCGTTTTTCTCAGCTGGATCAGGTTATTTATTCATCATTAATTAAACACATATTCTTCACCTGAGCTCTCATCATGTTCTTTTTTCACCCCTTTCTCAAAACAGATGCGGCGACGACTCCCGGACAGTGTACCTAACAGAGGGTTACTGGGGTGGAGTGATTGATGGTCGCCTGGTAACGTACTTTTGTCCTTCTCACTACTGCAAGTGCGTCACCGATGGAGACTTACCCGGATGTGTATTTAATCCAGCTCGTATAGACGAGCAATGTGCGCATAATCGTACCGGTGTGCTTTGCGGTAAATGCAAGAAAGATTTAAGTGTGGGTTTAAGGTCAGTAGTATTATACAACTTACTGTCTAACCCCCCGAAGGGGATGTAAACAGTGCCTGAAGGGGGACAAGTGTTTTATTTAGCCTTGTCCCCACAGGGTTTTCAGCTTAGCTGTTTTAGTGTTTGCCATTCCAAAAGAGTGAATAGCCAAGGCAGGAGCCGAGGATATTCCGCGTTACGGGAGCAAATGTATATAAACACTTGAAAGTTGCAGCCCTCTGATTTGGGTCAAAAAAGTCCTAATACATGTACATACGTTTGGTATTTTGTCACGAGACAAGACACAATTAAATAATACTTTTTACAAAATGACACGCTGAGGATACAAAAACTTATTACGCCTAACCTTCTTTTAAAATTAACTGTTATATTATTATTCAAATGAAGAATAATCCTCGCAGTTGTGAACGCAATTTATGCAATTGCATAAGAAGCCTGAAAAAAAATTCAGGACTTCAACAGGATTTGAACCCGTGCCCTCGGGATGCTGGTGGATGCTCTAACCAACTGAGCTATGAAGCCACTGATGTTGGGAGCTGGACAATAATGTGTTCATTATGTTCCCGTGCAAAAACATCAGTGGCTTCATTACTCAGTTGGTTAAAGCATCGCACCGTTATCGCGAAGTCACGGGTTCAAATCCCGTTGAAGTCCTGAATTCTCACGCAGTTACATAAATTGCGTTGACAACTGTGTGGATCATTCTTCATTTGATTTCATTTCCGCAGTTCTTATATGATTTATTTCATATACATCTATCACATTCATCTCTTTTACGGGAACATATGAATACATACTTGATCAGTTTTCAACAAGAGTGGCTTCATGGCTCAGTTGGTTAGAGCATCGCACCGGTATCGCGAGGTCACGGGTTCAAATTCCTTTGAAGTCCTGAATTTTTTTTTAGGCTTCCCTACGCAATTGCATAAATTACATTTATAAAAGCGAGGATCATTCTTCATTTGATTTCATTTCCGCCGTTCTTATATAATTTATGTCATATACATCTATTATATTATTATTATTGTTGTTGTTGTTCGGTTTTCAAAACCCGATTGAGACCTTTAGCTTCTTATAGCCGGCCTGCTCTTTTCAATGGCGATTACAAACCTTAAAGTAGGGGCGAGATGGAGGCGCTTTGGGCGAAACAAACGGAAGTATCTTGGCAACCAGGTTTAATATTTCAGGCTTCTCACCGAGGGTTCCACGTCATGGAGTTCCACTTAATATATGTAGACTTTCACCTCGCTACCCTCCAATTCACTCTTTTTACTCCTTTTTTTTTCAAATTGATTTTCTAGAATGGAAGAATGTCTTGAATGTGAGGGCCATGGAGCGTGGGTAATCGCTGCCGTCGTCGTTGTCGTTATCGCTGTATGCGTCATAATTATTGTCCTCAATCCCAGCATGTCCAGCGAGCTTCGAGGACCCCTGTTTTTCTTCCAGGTCCTCCCTATTATCTTCGAGCCTAACAACGTCATTGGAGAATCGGTGCTCTATGTTGCAGACCTGCTAAATTTTGGAGGACCCCTAGTATATCTTCACAGCTGTGTGGTGGAAGGAATGAATAATTTGTTTGCCGTCGCCTTGGGATACCTAATGCCCTTTGTCACGCTTATTGTCTTTCTAATTTCGTACATATTGAGTACGAGCTTTTACCTGGTCAGGTTTAAATTTCGCAAAAACTCCAGCCTGCAGTCGTTTTGGTTAATGACGTTGTTCGTGTACAACTACCTTGCTGTGACATCTTTTATGTTGCTTCACTGTCCCAAAGTTGGTGGAAAGCTCGTTTTCTTCTACGATGGAAACGTCCAATGCTTCAAGGGAGAACATCTTGGGATGGCACTTCTGGCCATGTTTGTTCTATCAGTGTTAGTTGTTCCTCTTCCGCTGATCGTCGTTGTTTTAACCAAAGGTTACTGGAAAGTTGACCCACAGTACGTCAGCACACTGACGAATGGGTTGAGCCCGCATTGCTCATGGTGGTGGTCTGTGGACTTGTTCAGGAGATTGTTGTTGATGGCAACGTATGCGTTTATTCCAACTTGGCATACTAAACAGGTGAGAGACTTAACGCCCTAAATTACGTACTTCTAGAAACTCATAAGGGGTTGTCAGTCAACCACTTACGAGTTTGTATAGGTAATAGCATGATTTGTAGTGATATTTGGCATAAATACCACGAGTGATATTTCGAAATTGTTAAACGTAATTTTACGAGCAGTTAGGCGAGTGAAATTTGAGACCATTTTGAAACATCAGGAGTGGTATTTATGCCAAATATTACGTACAAATCATGCTATTATTTGTTTACACTACTACCCGCAAAAGGTTTGTAATTTTCACATGTAGGTATTTCAAATTAAGCTGAAATACCACTGCTCTAAGCCAATCAAATTGCAGTAATTTTTCATGTAGTAGTATAACTAGTACTACTGAATGCAGGGTGGGCCACCAAACTTTTGGACTAAGCTGTTCAGTATACAAACGGCAAACGAATCACCATGCAAATGAGACTGAGTCGTCCACCCAATTCAACGTCTTCTCTAGGCTCGTTTTCTGCCACTCTCCGTAGGCCGGTCTTTCATGCTCCCTCGAGCTCTCTCGGGGGATGATTGCGGGATTATTTTCCCGACCAGCGGCTGGCAATCGAGCCCACCTCTTTTCTTTTCTGTCCAATTAGAAATGTAGTTTTGGTGGCGAAGTGAAGTTTTCCAGAATTTTGGAAAAGTTTGAAGCAAGTTTTTACCAGTAAAATATTTAGCTGTAATACCAGAGGTGTTTTAGGTAATACTTAATTGGTCCCTAGTCCTTCATAGGTTCTGTCGTTAGATATCCCCTGTGAAAAATATCCTCACTTTTCACAGGCCATCCCCACAAGGGGACAACTAACAATGCTCTTGACTTAAAACAAATAGAGACGTCTTAAACGTCCCCTCCCCCTCCCTTTTCCCCGTTTTATCAACTGGCGCACTTTTCCAACATCCTGGCCCAACAGGAAGACACTGAAACACGATAAGGAACGCTTGGCTGTTACGCAAAGACGTCCCTTTCCAGGTAAACCATATCATAAACATCCCAAACAGACTGAATCGCTGTAGACTCTCCAACTGACCGACCAGCGACAAGAAAAACGCGGGAGCAAGAATACACAATGAGAATAAACGCGAAAGAACTGGGGCGAGATGGGCTCCTCACTCTCCCCAGTCTCAAAGCGTTTTTAATTGTACTATTTTTCTGGTCTTGTCTACACCATCTCTCAGCTGAAAATTTGACTAATACGCTGTTTTTCAGATCGTCATGATCCTTATGTGCTGCTTGATTCTCGCAGTACACAGCATATTTCAGCCATACAAGAAGAAAAGAGTCAACGTGGTAGAAACCTTGTACCTCTTCGCCCTTTGTGTTATGGCAACCATGCAAGACTTCGACGACCAGGACACTGCAAATGTAATCTGCCTCGTGCTGCTGATTTTAACCACCGTTCACTTTGTGGCCGTAATTATTTATAAGGCCATTGGATTCTACCGCAGTCGCTCTAAGCGCCATTGTCCGAAAAGGTTCGCCAAGCGTCGAGGGTACGGGTCAATAGCAGGAACAGATTTTGAGACTTCTATTGGTCCCGAGCAGATACGAAGAAAAAACATTTTCGACATAATATTTAGTAATTCTGATGACAGCTCGGATAGTTTCGGTAAATGAGTGAAACTTAATTAAAAAACCAGCGCATTGTTGGAGATGACCTTGCAGTCGGTGACAGCACAGTTTGGAAAACACCTAACCTGCGTCAAGCTCGGGTAACAAAAATCCGTACAAAGCGCTTAAAAAAAGGGGAATTTTGATAGTGAGCTGGAAATTCAGTTATTTTAACTTACGAGCTAGGATCTAAGATGGCGCCTTTCCTCAGATACTCAAACGGGGCTTTTTGATTCAGGAGGATTTGTTAAGTGAGGTGGCAGGCATGCGTAGTGTACTCGAGGAGCGAGGATGGCCGTATGAAATTCTTTAACTCCCCCATCGAGTCACTGCCAAGAGGGCCAAGGCGAAAAGGGTATTACAACTAATATGACGTATAATATATTAAGTTGAGAAATGAAAATGTCAAAGAAATAAAAATTTTTAAATAAAGAGTCGTAATACCATCGTTGATTCTCCATGAATTAGACCAAGTTTTTGTGGAGAAAAGTTGTCCCGGGAATGAGGTTAAACCTTCCTGCCGAGTTAGCCTGTGAGCAAGCTCTCCTATTTGGGCGAGTCTCGCGAGAACGCGCGGGCGAAAATTGCTTCTTTCTCAGCCCCTCGCTCGCGCGTTCTCGCGAGGCTCACTTCGCTTGCCCAAATAGGAGAGCTTGCTCGCAGGCTAAGCCGAGTCAACTGAGAAAAAAAGTTAACCCACTAGCATGCTCTGATTGTCTCGCATTGACTGGGTTGACAGGCTCGGCGAGCCAAAGTGTTCATAAGAAGAAAACGTAGCCCAGCTATCTTCTCGCTGAGTTGTTTTTCGCCAAGTTTTGTAAGGAAATGTAGGGAAAGTTGGTTCGCCCAAGCCCAAGGATGCTCGGGTAGGCGAGTAAGGCCTGTTTAAACGTCGTGCTGCTGCCGTTCTAAGCTGGCTCGACTTCAGCACGACTCTAAAGGGCTGTTTACATGGAGGGAGGAAGATCCTAGTACCAGGAAGATCCTAGAGGGCGGATCATCCTAGCGCCATATGTTTTCTGTATTCAGTTTGCATGCAAAGGGTTGTACTTGTCCCTAGCACTAGGGTCTTCCTAGTACTAGGATCTTCCTAGCTGAGAGGTAGGAAGATCCTGGCACCATGTAAACTGCTTTCGCTAAGAAGATCATAGTACTAGGGACAAACCCGACAAAAATGTCGGCGGGTCGTTCAGTGGCTAATTACGGCAATCAAGGCCGACCATTTCGTTTGGAGTAATCCACAAGCAGATTATTGTGTTAATTGAGCTGAAAGGTAGTGATTTACGCCAGTTAAGAGAGGAGAAGGAGCCAAATTGCATTTTTGATTTTGTCGTCCGCCATTTTTAATTCTTTCTCTAACCTTCTCTACTTGGACAACTCACGGGCCGAAATTTCTGCATGTAAACCCAACGTAAAGTTATCCCACCTTCTAGGATCTTCCTGGTACTAGGATCTTCCTCCCTCCGTGTAAACAGCCCCTAACACGACTGTAGCACGACTTTAACTCAGTCGAATGATTATAATAGCTGTTGCGGAAAAAAAATAAATAAATAAATAAAAAGCGATTTAGTGAATTTTAAAACTTATTCTAATGTATTGATAATTTATGAATTGAGTTGACACGGCAGTAGCATGACTTCCATCGGGTCCCCGCCCTCTCAGTGCCCTTGGCCTCCACAGAAACCTCATTCTCATACCCAGAGTTCTCGGGCTCTTTAGTCATGGGGTGGTCACCAGAAGAGACTTTGTCCTTCCCGGTATTACAGAAGAACAAAGGTAATAAACGCTTTTTCTTCCCAAAAATATACCTGTGCCTGAGGGCAATTTTTTTTCAAGTTCTGAAATTGTGGAGCTGAGTCAAATTATGGTTCGAACGG